>NW_025321092.1:0-17978 GCF_019176455.1 Solea senegalensis | reverse complement strand
GGGATCACGTTCAAACTTGGTGAGGTCACTGTGGACAAGTTGAGGATCTAAAGTTGCTAAAAACTTTTTAATAAGTATCATGGTGTACGAGAAAGGGGCCGGCAAAGTTGGTGAAAATTTTTATTTTTCGCCACAGGCAACAAAACTCTTATAACTTTGCGATAGAAGGTCACTTCCCAACCAAATTACCTAGGGTTGATGATGGATCATTGCTGAAGAAGTCTGTGGAAAAACTGTACATTTTTAGCACAGCGCCTCCTTGTGGTAACAGAAAATACAACAAATACACAATTTCGGTAATAACTTTTACATATTTAATCGTATCAAACTCAAAATTTGGGACAACATTTAAAACACATGAAAGATGATGCGTGCTTATTATGATAACAAATGGCGCAACGGTGTTGCCATAGCAACACTGCAAAGTCAGATATTTGTGACAAAAAAACAAACTGCTACAACTTTGCGCAACTGAGTCCAATCTGAACCAAACTTGCTAGGATTGATGATAGTCTGGCCCTGAAGACACCTATTTGAAAATATTCACTTTCAAAAACAGCGCCCCCTTGTGACAGCAGCCACTATGACACCGGATATTTGAATGAACTTGTCCTAGAGTTTTTGTGCGATCACCTTGAAAATTAGTGAGGTCACTGTGAACAAGTTGCCGAGCATAAGTTACTGAAAGCTTTTTAAAATGTCGCTCGGTGTACGAGATAGGGGGCGCCAAAGTTGGTGTTCATTCATATTTTACACAACAAAAGGCAAAACTCTTACAACCCGTAAAACTTGTCCTCCTGAGGAGCACGTTGAATGTACATGCACGAAACTTGGTACTCACGCGTTCGTTAGGTCCAGACGGTCAAAAAAGTCAGCGTAGCCGAACCTCTAAAACTAACAGGAAAGCCGCCATTTTGGATTGAAAGTACATTTTTCGCAGATTTTGGCCATTTCGCACCAATGGTATGTGAACGCACTTGTCATAGAGCTTTAATTCTATCACCTTCAAACTGGTTGAGGTCACTGTGAATAAGTTGAGGATCTAAAGTTATTAAAAGTTTTTTAAAATGTCACATGGTTTTTGAGATAGGGGGCGCCAAAGTTGGCGTTCATTCATATTTTTCACAACAAAAGGCTAAACTCTTACAACCCGTAAAACTTGTCCTCCTGAGGAGCACGTTTAATGTACATGCACTAAACTTGGTACTCACGCGTTCCTTAGGTCAGGACGGTCAAAAAATTCAAAGCAGCCTATGCTCTAAAACGAACGGGAAAGCCGCCATCTTGGATTGAAAGAACATTTTTGCAGATTTTGGCCATTTCGCACCAATGGTATGTGAACGCACTTGTCATAGAGCTTTCATGGGATCACCTTGAAACTTTGTGAGGTCACTGTGAACAAGTTGAGGATCCAAAGGTATCAAAATCTTTTCATTAAGTATCACGGCGAACAAGAAGAAGGTCAGGAAAGTTGGCGAAAATCACGATTCCTCGTAACACACAACAATCTCTTATAACTTTGCCATGGAAGGTCAGATAGTAACCAAACAAGTGACAATCGATGATGGGCCCTTGCTAAAGATGTCTATGCAAAAACTGTAAATTTTGAAAACATCGCCTCCTGGTGGTGGCAAACGCTATGAAGTCTGGTATTTCGCAACACACAACAAACTCTTATAACTTTGCGATTGAAGGTCAGATCTTAACCAAACTTGTGATGATAGATGATGGGCTTTTGCTAAAGATGCCTAAGCAAAAACTGTAAATTTTGGAAACAGCGCCACCTGGTGGTAACAGAAAGTACAAGTTCACAATTTCCCTTATAACTTTAACAAATTTCCTTGTATCAAACTCAAAATTTGGGAAAACATTCAAAACACATGGTAGATGATGCGTGCCTAATATGATAACAAATTGTTCAACAGTGTTGCAATGACAACACTGCAAAGTCAGATATTTGCGACATAAAACAAACTGCTACCACTTTGCGAATGCTATTCCAATCTGAACCAAACTTGCTAGGATTGATGATAGTCAATCCCTGAAGATGCCTGTATGAAAATATTCACTTTCAAAAACAGTGCCTTCTGTTGACGGCAGACAATATGACGTCTGGTATTTCGCTACAACAACAAACTCTTATAACTTTGCGATGGAAGGTCAGATCTTAACCAAACTCGTGACGATCGATGATGGGATCTTGCTGAAGATGCTTGTACAAAAACTGTACATTTTGAAAACAGCGCCTTCTGGTGGTAACATAAAATACAAGTTCACAATTTCCCTTATAACTTTAACAAATTTCATTGTATCATACTCAAAATGAATGAAAACATGTAAAACACATGGTAGATGATGCTTGCTGAATATGATAACAAATCGTTCAACGGTGTGGACATAAGAACACTGCACAGGATCTACTCTACTGAGTGGTTCGTCAGTGCAGTAACCTTTGTTCGCCACATGATGGAGGCATTTGCCTACAAATCTATCAAATCTAACATTTACAGTTTCTCATGCTGCTCTGAAAGGGAAAGATGGGGCAAAAGGTATTGCAAGAGGGGCCAAGGAAAAAAAAACAGGGAAAATGGGAAGAGCGAAAAAGTAACAGAGGGAAAAAAGAGAAAATGCACCCTAAATTCTTATACCATCAGATGTTCTATCACAAAAATAACTAGTTATTTCTAAAATTCAGCTTAAATTCTGATACCATCAGTTGTTTTTCACAAAAATAACAACTTATAGATGAAATCACACTGTTAGACCTCAGACCCGCCCTGAACATGTCTGTAAAGGATGACCTCCTTACAGGAAGTACAACTCCCGAAACAGGAAGTAAAGTCTGACATTCTCCGATCCACACTAAACTTGTTATGTAAGTCAAGGTACCTTCCCTAAACACGTTTACGGACACGCCTTTCACCCAACAGGAAGACGGCCATTTTAAAAGGACACGCCTGACATTGCGCGGGGATGCAGCTGAAAATAACCAGTACCACAAGCGGCGAATGAACGGAAGATGAGGAGGAGGACTCGCGCTGCGACGTGGACGCACGGGGACTCGCGAGCCATCAAGCTCGAACCCGTCAATTACCGCTTGCGGTACTAGTTAGGGTTCGAGCAACTTGGTTGCGCAAGAACCCTATTATAATCGCTAAGATTATTAGGGTTCGAGCAACTTGGTTGCGCAAGAACCCTATTATAATCGCTAAGATTATTCTTATTCTTATTATTATTATTCCTCCAAATGAATCGCGTTTTTGAGGCCTTTCCCATGCCCCAAAACTCACCAAATTTTGCAACCCCATCAGACCTGGTGTAAAATTACGTATATCAATGTTTCAAGGAATGTGCGTCAAAAAATGGAAGAGGGCGGGGCTAAAAACTGACGCAAAAAACTTCTATTAGGTCATCTGCTCTCTGGTTTAACGCACATGAACGAAACTTGGCACACATGTTCATGAGGTGGGGACGGTCAAAAAAGTCGATGACAACTTCCCTGTGAATCCTACAGGAAGGACGCCATCTTGGATTGCACGCCAAAACAGAGGCGATTTTGGCCATTTCGCACCATCGGTATTTGAACGAACTTGTCCCAGAGCTTACATGGAATCACGTTCAAACTTGGTGAGGTCACTGTGGACAAGTTGAGGATCTAAAGTTCCTGAAAACTTTTTAATAAGTATCATGGCGTACGAGAAAGGGGGCGTCAAAGTAGGTGAAAATTCACGATTTTCGCCACACGCAACAAAACTCTTATAACTTTGCGATAGAAGGTCCGATCTAAACCAAACTTGTGGCGATTGATGATGGGCCCTTGCTGAAGAGGCCTATGCAAAAACTGTCAAGTTTGTAAACATCGCCTCCTGGTGGTGGCAGAAAATTAAAAAAAAGTTACTTTTACAATTTCGGGAATAACTTTTACAGAGATTATCGTATCAAACTCAAAATTGGTAAAAATCACCCAAAACACAAGGTAGATGATGCATGCTCAATATGATGGCGTAGAGTTACATGATGCTGCCATGGTAATGATGCAAAGTCGGATTTTTGCGACAAAAAAACAAACTGCTACAACTTTGCGAATCCTAGTCCAATCTGAACCAAACTTGCTAGGATTGATGATAGTCCAGCCCTGAAGACGTCTATATGAAAATATTCACTTTCAAAAACAGCACCCCCTGGTGACGGAGACAATATGACCTCTGGTTTTTGAAGGAATTAATCCTAGAGTTCTTGTGCGATCACCTTTAAACTCGGTGAGGTCACTGTGAACCAGTTGAGGAGCTTAAGTTATCAAAAGTTTTTTAAAATGTCTCATGGTGTACGAGATAGGGGGCGCCAAAGTGGGTGTAAATTCCTAATTTTCACAACAAAAAGCAAAACTCTTATAACTTTGCGATGGAAGATCCAATCCCAACCAAACTTCCTATGATTGATAATGGGTAGTTGCTGAAGGCGACTATATTGCCGAAAACAATACATTTTGAAAACAGCGCCTCCTGGTGGTGGTAGAAAATACTACAAAAAAAAAACTGTTACAACTTTGCCAATCCTGGTCCACTCTGAACCAAACTTGCTAGGATTGTTGATAGTCTGGCCCTGAACAAACCTATGTGAAAATATTTCAAGTCAAAATCAGCGCCCCCTGGTGAAAGTGGACGGGCCAAAAAACTGCTCCACCCCCTAAAACCTGTGGTCCTGAGGAGCAAGTTTAATGTACATGCACAAAACTTGGTACACGCGTTCCTTAGGTCACGCCGGTCAAAAAAGTCAGCGTAGCCTATGCTCTAAAACGAACAGGAAAGCCGCCATCTTTGATTGAAAGTAAATGCTTTGCTGATTTTGGCCATTTTGCACCAATGATATTTGAACAGATTTGTCCTAGAACTTTCATGGGATCACCTTCAAACTTGGTGAGGTCACTTTGGACAAGTTGAGGATCCAAAGGTATCAACATCTTTTCAATAGGTATTATGGCGTAAGAGTAAGGGGCCGGCAAAGTTGGTGAAAATTTTAATGTTTCGCCACAGGCAACAAAACTCTTATAACTTTGTGATAGAAGGTCACATCCCAACCAAATTACCTAGGGTTGATGATGGACCATTGCTGAAGAAGTCTGTGGAAAAACTGTACATTTTTAGCACAGCGCCTCCTTGTGGTAACAGAAAATCCAAAAAATAAACATTTCGGTAATAACTTTTACAGAGTTAATCGTATCAAACTCAAAAATTGGGAAAACATTTAAAACACATGTTCGATGATGCGTGCTTAATATGATAACAAATCGTTCAACGGTGTTGCCACAGCAACACTGCAAAGTCAGATATTTGTGACAAAAAACAAACTGCTACAACTTTACGAATCCGAGTCCGATCTGAACCAAACTTGCTCTGCTTGATGATAATCTGGCCCTGAAGACGCCTATATGAAAATATTCTCTTTCAAAAACAGCGCCCCCTGGTGACAGCAGACACTATGACACCTGATATTTGAATGAACTAATCCTAGAGTTTTTATGTGATCACCTTGAAAGTTGGTGAGGTCACTGTGAACAAGTTGCCGAGCATAAGTTCCTGAAAGCTTTTTAAAATATCGCTCGGTGTACGAGATAGGGGGCTCCAAAGTTGGTGTTCATTCATATTTTTCACAACAAAAGGTGAAACTCTTACAACCCGTAAAACTTGTCCTCCTGAGGAGCACGTTGAATGTACATGCACAAAACTTGGTACTCACGCATTCCTTAGGTCCAGACGGTCAAAAAAGTCAGCGTAGCCGAAGCTCTAAAACGAACAGGAAAGCCGCCATCTTGGATTGAAAGTAAATTTTTTGCAGATTTTGGCCATTTCGCACCAATGGTATGTGAACGCACTTGTCATAGAGCTTTAAAGGGATCACCTTCAAACTGGTTGAGGTCACTGTGGACAAGTTGAGGATCTAAAGTTATTAAAAGTTTTTTAAAATGTTACATGGTTTTTGAGATAGGGGGCGCCAAATTTGGCGTTCATTCATATTTTTCACAACAAAAGGGGAAACTCCTACAACACGTAAAACTTATCCTCCTGAGGAGCATGTTGAATGTACATGCACTAAACTTGGTACTCACGCGTTCCTTAGGTCCAGACGGTCAAAAAATTCAAAGCAGCTTATGCTCTAAAACTAACGGGAAAGCCGCCATCTTGGATTGAAAGTAAATTTTTTGCTGATTTTGGCCATTTCGCACCAATGGTATGTGAACGCACTTGTCATAGAGCTTTCATGGGATCACCTTCAAACTTGCTGAGGTCACTGTGGACAAGTTGAGGATCTAAAGTTCCTGAAAACTTTTTAATAAGTATCATGGCGTACGAGAAAGGGGGCGTCAAAGTTGGTGAAAATTTAAGATTTTCGCCACATGCAACAAAACTCTTATAACTTTGCGATAGAAGGTCCGATATTAACCAAACAAGTGACAATCGATGATGGGCCCTTGCTAAAGATGTCTATGCAAAAACTGTAAATTTTGAAAACATCGCCTCCTGGTGGTGGCAAACACTAGGAAGTCTGGTATTTCGCAACACACAACAAACTCTTATAACTTTGCGATTGAAGGTCAGATCTTAACCAAACTTGTGATGATCGATGATGGGCTTTTGCTGAAGATGCCTATGCAAAAATTGTAAATTTTGGAAACAGCGCCACCTGGTGGTAACAGAAAGTACAAGTTCACAATTTCCCTTATAACTTTAACAAATTTCCTTGTATCAAACTCAAAATTTGGGAAAACATTCAAACACATGGTAGATGATGCGTGCCTAATATGATAACAAATTGTTCAACAGTGTTGCCATGACAACACTACAAAGTCAGATATTTGCGACAAAAAACAAACTGCTACCACTTTGCGAATGCTATTCAATCTGAACCAAACTTGCTAGGATTGATGATAGTCAATCCCTGAAGATGCCTGTATGAAAATATTCACTTTCAAAAACAGTGCCCCCTGTTGACGGCAGACAATATGACGTCTGGTATTTCGCTACAACAACAAACTCTTATAACTTTGCGATGGAAGGTCAGATCTTAACCAAACTCGTGACGACCGATGATGGGATCTTGCTGAAGATGCTTATGCAAAAACTGTACATTTTGAAAACAGCGCCTTCTGGTGGTAACAGAAAATACAATTTCACAATTTCCCTTATAACTTTAACAAATTTGATTGTATCATACTCAAAATGAATGAAAACATGTAAAACACATGGTAGATGATGCTTGCTGAATATGATAACAAATCGTTCAACGGTGTTGACATAAGAACACTGCACAGGACCCACTCTACTGAGTGGTTTGTCAGTGCAGTAACCTTTGTTCGCCACATGATGGAGGCATTTGCCTACAAATCTATCAAATCTAACATTTACAGTTTCTCATGCTGCTCTGAAAGGGAAAGATGGGGCAAAAGGTACTGCAAGAGGGGCCAAGGAAAAAAAAACAGGGAAAATGGGAAGAGAGAAAAAGTAACAGAGGGAAAAAAGAGAAAATGCACCCTAAATTCTTATACCATCAGATGTTCTATCACAAAAATAACTAGTTATTTCTAAAATTCAGCTTCAATTCTGATACCATCAGTTGTTTTTCACAAAAATAACAACTTATAGATGAAATCACACTGTTAGACCTCAGACCCGCCCTGAACATGTCTGTAAAGGATGACCTCCTTACAGGAAGTACAACTCCCGAAACAGGAAGTAAAGTCTGACATTCTCCGATCCACACGAAACTTGTTATGTAAGTCAAGGTACCTTCCCTAAACACGTTTACGGACACGCCTTTCACCCAACAGGAAGACGGCCATTTTAAAAGGACACGCCTGACATTGCGCGGGGATGCAGCTGAAAATAACCTGTACCACAAGCGGTGAATGAACGGAAGATGAGGAAGAGGACTCGCGCTGCGACGTGGACGCACAGGGACTCGCGAGCCGTCAAGCTCGAACCCGTCAATTACCGCTTGCGGTACTAGTCTTATTATTATTAGGGTTCGAGCAACAAGGTTGCAAGAACCCTATTGAAACTGTGAAGATTATTCTTATTAGGGTTCGAGCAACTTGGTTGCAAGAACCCTATTGAAACTGTGATGTTTATTCTTATTATTATTATTATTTTTCCTCTAAATGAATCGCCTTTTTGAGGTCTTTCCCATACACGAAAACTCACCAACTTTTGCAAGTGCATCAAACCTGGTGTAAATTTACGTCTGAAAGTACTTCGGGGACACTGCGTACAAAATTGGAAGTGGGCGGGGCTTACGAAAATGAAAAACAGCTTTCATCAGGCCGATTTTTCTCTTGTTTCACGTACATGCACGAAAGTTGGTACACATGTTAAGCATGTCAGGACGGTCCAAAAAGTCCGTGCTGGCGCCTCTGTAAGTCCTACAGGAAGGCCGCCATTTTGGGTTGAACGGCCATTTTTGGCCTATTTTGGCCATTTCGCAGCAATGGTATGTGAACGAACTTGTCCTCGAGCTTTCATGGAATCACCTCTAAACTTGGTGAGGTCACTGTGGACAAGTTGAGGATCTTAAGTTATTAAAATGCTTCTTATAAGTATCATGGTTTTCAAGATAGGGGGCGCCAAATTTGGGGAAAATTACTAATTTCTCGCAACGCACAACAAAACTCTTATAACTTTGTGATGGAAGGTCCGATCTTAACCAAACTTGTGTCGATCGATGATGGGCCCTTGCTGAAGATGCCTATGCAAAACCTGTCAAGTTTGTAAACATCGCCTCCTGGTGGTGGCAGAAAATCTAAAAAAAAAAGTTACTTTTACAATTTCGGGAATAACTTTTACAGAAATTATTGTATCAAACTCAAAATTGGTTAAAAGACTCTAAACACAAGGTAGACTATGCGTGCTCAATATGATGGCGTATCGTTACATGATGTTGCCATGGTAATGATGCAAAGTCGGATTTTTGCGTCAAAAAAACACACTGCTACAACTTTGCTAATCCTAGTCCCATCTGAACCAAACTTGCTAGGATTGATGATAGTCCGGCCCAGAAGACGTCTATATGAAAATATTCAATTTCGGGAACACCGCCCCCTGGTGACAAAGACAATATGACCCTTGGTATTTGAATGAACTAGTCCTAGAGTTCTAGTGCGATCACCTTTAAACTTGGTCAGGTCACTGTGAACCAATTGAGGAGCTTAAGTTATCAAAAGTTTTTTAAAATGTCTCATGGTGTACGAGATAGGGGGCGCCAAAGTGGGTGTAAATTCCTATTTTTCACAACAAAAAGCAAAACTCTTATAACTTTGCGAAGGAAGATCCAATCCCAACCAAACTTCCTATGATTGATAATGGGTAGTTGCTGAAGGCGACTATATTGCTGAAAACAATACATTTTGAAAACAGCGCCTCCTGGTGGTGGTAGAAAATACAAAAAAAAAAAAACTGTTACAACTTTGCCAATCCTGGTCCAATCTGAACCAAACTTGCTGGGATTGTTGATAGTCTGGCCCTGAACAAACCTATGTGAAAATATTTCAAGTCAAAATCAGCGCCCCCTGGTGAAAGTGGACGGGCCAAAAACCTGCTCCACCCCCTAAAACTTGTGGTCCTGAGGAGCACGTTTAATGTACATGCACAAAACTTGGTACACGGGTTCCTTAGGTCGGGCCGGTCAAAAAAGTCAGCGTAGCCTATGCTCTAAAACTAACAGGAAAGCCGCCATCTTGGATTGAAAGTAAATGCTTTGCTGATTTTGGCCATTTCACACCAATGATATTTGAACAGATTTGTCCTAGATCTTTCATGGGATCACCTTCAAACTTGGTGAGGTCACTTTGGACAAGTTGAGGATCCAAAGGTATCAAAATCTTTTCAATAGGTATTATGGCGTAAGAGTAAGGGGCCGGCAAAGTTGGTGAAAATTTTAATGTTTCGCCACAGGCAACAAAACTCTTATAACTTTGCGATAGAAGGTCACATCCCAACCAAATTACCTAGGGTTGATGATGGACCATTGCTGAAGAAGTCTGTGAAAAAAACGTAAATTTTGAGCACAGTGCCTCCTTGTGGTAACAAAATATACAAAAAAAAAACAATTTCGGTTATAACTTTTACAGAGTTATTCGTATCAAACTCAAAAATTGGGAAAACATTTAAAACACATGTTCGATGATGCGTGCTTAATATGATAACAAATCGTTCAACGGTGTTGCCACAGCAACACTGCAAAGTCAGATATTTGTGACAAAAAACAAACTGCTACAACTTTACGAATCCGAGTCCGATCTGAACCAAACTTGCTTGGATTGATGATAGTCTGGCCCTGAAGACGCCTATATGAAAATATTCACTTTCAAAAACAGCGCCCCCTGGTGACAGCAGACACTATGACACCTGATATTTGAATGAACTAATCCTAGAGTTTTTATGCGATCATCTTGAAAGTTGGTGAGGTCACTGTGAACAAGTTGCCGAGCATAAGTTCCTGAAAGCTTTTTAAAATGTCGCTCGGTGTACGAGATAGGGGGCGCCAAAGTTGGTGTTCATTCATATTTTTCACAACAAAAGGTGAAACTCTTACAACCCGTAAAACTTGTCCTCCTGAGGAGCACGTTGAATGTACATGCACGAAACTTGGTACTCACGCGTTCCTTAGGTCCAGACGGTCAAAAAAGTCAGTGTAGCCGAAGCTCTAAAACGAACAGGAAAGCCGCCATCTTGGATTGAAAGTACATTTTTGGCAGATTTTGGCCATTTCGCACCAATGGTATGTGAACGCACTTGTCATAGAGCTTTCATGGGATCACCTTGAAACTTTGTGAGGTCACTGTGAACAAGTTGAGGATCCAAAGGTATCAAAATCTTTTCATTAAGTATCACGGCGAACAAGAAGAAGGTCAGGAAAGTTGGCTAAAATCACGATTCCTCGCAACACACAACAATCTCTTATAACTTTGCCATGGAAGGTCAGATATTAACCAAACAAGTGACAATCGATGATGGGCCCTTGCTAAAGATGTCTATGCAAAAACTGTAAATTTTGAAAACATCGCCTCCTGGTGGTGGCAAACACTAGGAAGTCTGGTATTTCGCAACACACAACAAACTCTTATAACTTTGCGATTGAAGGTCAGATCTTAACCAAACTTGTGATGATCAATGATGGGCTTTTGCTGAAGATGCCTATGCAAAAACTGTAAATTTTGGAAACAGCGCCACCTGGTGGTAACAGAAAGTACAAGTTCACAATTTCCCTTATAACTTTAACAAATTTCCTTGTATCAAACTCAAAATTTGGGAAAACATTCAAAACACATGGTAGATGATGCTTGCCTAATATGATAACAAATTGTTCAACAGTGTTGCCATGACAAAACTGCAAAGTCAGATATTTGCGACAAAAAACAAACAGCTACCACTTTGCGAATACTATTCCAATCTGAATCAAACTTGCTAGGATTGATGATATTTAATTCCTGAAGATGCCTATATGAAAATATTCACTTTCAAAAACAGTGCCCCCTGTTGTCGGCAGACAATATGACGTCTGGTATTTCGCTACAACAACAAACTCTTATAACTTTGCGATGGAAGGTCAGATCTTAACCAAACTTGTGACGATCGATGATGGGATCTTGCTGAAGATGCTTATGCAAAAACTGTACATTTTGAAAACAGCGCCTTCTGGTGGTAACAGAAAATACAATTTCACAATTTCCTTTATAACTTTAACAAATTTCATTGTATCATACTCAAAATGAATGAAAACATGTAAAACACATGGTAGATGATGCTTGCTGAATATGATAACAAATCGTTAAATGGTGTTGCCTGGCAAAAATGCAAAGGATTACCTCAACTGAGTGGTTTGTTCATGCAGTAACCATTGTTCGCCACATGATGGAGGCATTTGCCTACAAATCTATCAAATCTAACATTTACAGTTTCTCATGCTGCTCTAATTGGGATTGTTGTATCCACTTGAAACTTCATACGTGAGACCTCAGACCCGGCCGGAACATGTCTGTAAAGCAGTAATGCCAAAGTCAAATACACGGGGGGCCAAAATAAAAAAAATGGTACAGGTGGAGGATTAAATATTTATTAAAACTTGCAATTACTGCACATATTGAACCAATACCAATACCACAGCCTATATTGCACTCAATCATTAAATTAAATTAAATTAAATTAATTTAAATTAAATTAAATTAAATTAAATTAAATTAAATTAAATTAAGCAAAATATAAATAAAATCAGTTGCAATATTTTCTCAAGGCTCTTTCAGTAACAAATTGAAAACGTTTTTCCGGCTTCTTTTTAACAGGTAAACAGCAAAATGTTATTTTCCTTCAAAGCTCAATGGCAAGATAAATGCAAAAATGAAACAGCATGTTACAAAACAAATCAGTGTGCTGCTCTGATCCTCACCAATGTCTGTCTTTTATAATAAAATTAGAAGTTAGTGCAAACTTGAAAAGTGCAAAACAGTTGCATGTTTCATAGTGCCTTCTTAAGTTATATTCTTTCATAACCACACACTGTCTCCACACACAAGACACACAGGCTTTCCTTTTACTTCGGTGAACATTATTCTGCCTCCCACCTGTCTTGAAAACCCTGTTTTCACCGTCTACTTTTCTATTTGTCTATTTGGGGGAGAGGGAGATGAAAAATGACAGCAATGTTTAGTTTTCCACTGTGACTGTGATGCTGTTCATGAAGGATGACACGGGATCGCACTCACAGTGCATCTTGGGATGTGTAGTATTATGGTGCTGAGGGCACATAATAGTGCAAGCCGGTTTTAATAGTAATTAAAAATCATCCTGTGGGCCAGACATAACTCATTCACGGGCCTTGATTCTGACATATGTGCTGTAAAGGATAACCTCCCTACAGGAAGTAGAACTCCCGAAACAGGAAGTCAAGTCTAATTATTCTTATTATTCCCCCAAATGAATCGCCTTTTTGAGGCCTTTCCCATACCCCAAAACTCACCAATTTTTGTGACCGCATCAATCCTGGTGTAAATTTACGTCTGAAATAGGTTCGGGGAATGTGCGTCGAAAATTGAATGTGGGAGGGGCCAATAAGTGCGGCGCCACCTGTCCAAATTCACCATGACCAATACAAATATCGCACATGCACGAAATTCGGTACACATGTGTAGTGGGTCAGGATGAAGAAAAAATTACATTATGACCATGATCCAAACCCAACAGGAAATCCGCCATCTTGGGTTGATTGGCGATTTTTTAGCGATTTTGGCGAATTCGCAGCAATGGTATTTGAACTAACTCCTCCTAGAGTTTTCGTGCGATCACCTTCAAACTTGGTGAGGTCCCTGTGGACCAGTTGAGGAGCTCACGGTATCAAAAGTTTTTTCAAATGTCACATGGCGCGCGAGATAGGGGTCGGCAAAGTTCGTGATGATTCTGATGTTTCGCATCAGAAAAACAAAACTCTTATAACTTTGCGATGGAAGGTCCGATCCGAACCAAACTTGCTACCATTGATGATGGGCCATGGCTGAAGACGTCTATGAAAAAACGGTGAAGTTTGAAAACAGCGCCTCCTTGTGGTGAAAGAAAATACACCAAAAAAAAGTTTTTTTACGATTTCGGGAATAACTTTTACACAGATAATCGTACCGCACTCAAAATTGGTGACAACAGTCAAAACACATGGTAGATGATGTGTGATCAATATGACGACGAATCGTTTAACGGTGTTGCCATGGCAACGACGCAAAGTCGGATTTTTGGGACAAAAAATCAAACTGCTACAACTTCGCGAATCCTGGTCCGATCTGAACCAAACTTGCTAGGATTGATGACAGTCCGGCCCTGAACACGTCTATATGAAAATATTAATTTTCAAATACAGCGCCCCCTGGTGACAGCAGACAGAATTACATTTATAGTTTTTGATGCTGCTCCAACAGGGATTGTTGTATCCACTTGAAACTTAGTATGTGGGACCCCAGACCCTTCCTCAACATGTCCGTAAAAGGTCACCTCCCTACAGGAAGTGGAACGCCCGAAACAGGAAGTAAAGTCTTACATTGTCCGATTGACACAAAACTAGATATGTGAGTTACAGGACCTTCCCTGAACATGTTTACGGAGACGCCGTTGACCGAACAGGAAGTCAGCCATTTTAAACAGGAAGTGCCCGCTAACTTTGCCGTACGTTGTCCAATTTGCACGAAACCTTATATGTCACACCAGGGACCTGTCCTGAGCATGTCTGCAAAATATGACCTCCCAACAGGAAGTGGAATGCCCGAAACAGGAAGTAAACTCTAAGATTGTCCGATCTGCACAAAACTTGATATGTAAGACAAGGGAACTTCCCTGAACACGTTTACGGACGCGCCGTTGACCGAACAGGAAGTGGGCCATTTTAAACAGGAAGTGCCCTATAACTTTGCCATACGTTGCCGATCCCCCCCGAAATTTGGATCGACATGTGCGGGGACGCCGCTGAAAATAACTAGTACTGAAAATAACTAGTACTGAAAATAACTAGTACTGAAAATAACTAGTACCGCGCGCGGTGAATGAACGGGTGAGAGCGCGAGGCGCGCGGGGAGCCGTGGCACACGGCGACTCGCGCGGGTCGGCTCGAACCCGTTCAGAACCGCGCGCGGTACTAGTTATTAGGGTTCGAGCAACTTGGTTGCAAGAACCCTATTGAAACTGTGAAGATTATTCTTATTATTATTATTATTATTCCTCTAAATGAATCGCCTTTTTGAGGCCTTTCCCATACACGAAAACTCACCAATTTTTGCGAGGGCATCAAACCTGGTGTAAATTTACGTCTGATAGTAGTTCGGGGACACTGCGTTCAAAATTGAAAGTGGGCGGGGCTTACGAAAATGAAAAACAGCTTTCATCAGGCCGATTTTTCTCGTGTTTCACGTACATGCACGAAAATTGGTACACGTGTTAAGCATGTCAGGACGGTCCAAAAAGTCCGTGCTAGCGCCGCTGTAAGTCCTACAGGAAGGCCGCCATCTTGGGTTGAACAGCCATTTTTGGCCTATTTTGGCCATTTTGCAGCAATGGTATGTGAACGAACTTGTCCTAGAGCTTACATGGGATCCTGTTCAAACTTGGTGAGGTCACTGTGGACAAGTTGGGGATCTAACGATGCTTATGGTTAGTTGAAATGTCGCATGGTGTACGAGAAAAGGGCCGGCAAAGTTGGCGAAAATTTGTAATTTCTCGCTACACGCAAAGAAACTCTTATAACTTTGTGATGGAAGGTCCGATCGTAACCAAACTTGTGGCGATCGATGATGGGCCCTTGCTGAAGATGGCTATGCAAAAACTGTCAAGTTTGTAAACATCCCCTCCTGGTGGTGGCAGAAAATCTAAAAAAAAAAGTTACTTTTACAATTTCGGGAATAACTTTTACAGAGATTATCGTATCAAACTCAAAATTGGTAAAAATCACCCTAAACACAAGGTAGACTATGCGTGCTCAATATGATGGCGTAGAGTTACATGATGTTGCCAAGGTAATGATGCAAAGTCGGATTTTTGCGACAAAAAAACAAACTGCTACAACTTCGCGAATCCTAGTCCAATCTGAACCAAACTTGCTAGGATTGATGATAGTCCGGCCCTGAAGACGTCTATATGATAATATTCACTTTCAAAAACAGCACCCCCTGGTGACGGAGACAATATGACCTCTGGTATTTGAATGAATTAATCCTAGAGTTCTTGTGCGATCACCTTTAAACTTGGTCAGGTCACTGTGAACCAGTTGAGGAACTTAAGTTATCAAAAGTTTTTTTAAATGTCTCATGGTGTACGAGATAGGGGGCGCCAAAGTGGGTGTAAATTCCTATTTTTCACAACAAAAAGCGAAACTCTTATAACTTTGCGATGGAAGATCCAATCCCAACCAAACTTCCTATGTTTGATAATGGGTAGTTGCTGAAGGCCACTATATTGCCGAAAAAAATACATTTTGAAAACAGCGCCTCCT
Organism: Solea senegalensis; assembly: GCF_019176455.1. NCBI lineage: Eukaryota > Metazoa > Chordata > Actinopteri > Pleuronectiformes > Soleidae > Solea > Solea senegalensis. The sequence goes on along the minus strand of NW_025321092.1, from coordinate 1,967 downwards.
GGTGGTGGTAGAAAATACTAAAAAAAAAAAACTGTTACAACTTTGCCAATCCTGGTCCAATCTGAACCAAACTTGCTAGGATTGTTGATAGTCTGGCCCTGAACAAACCTATGTGAAAATATTTCATGTCAAAATCAGCGCCCCCTGGTGAAAGTGGAAGGGCCAAAAAACTGCTCCACCCCCTAAAAATTGTGGTCCTGAGGAGCACGTTTAATGTACATGCACAAAACTTGGTACACGTGTTCCTTAGGTCGGGCCGGTCAAAAAAGTCAGCGTAGCCTATGCTCTAAAACGAACAGGAAAGCCGCCATCTTGGATTGAAAGTAAATGCTTTGCTGATTTTAGCCATTTCGCACCAATGATATTTGAAAAGATTTGTCCTAGAACTTTCATGGGATCACCTTCAAACTTGGTGAGGTCACTTTGGACAAGTTGAGGATCCAAAGGTATCAAAATCTTTTCAATAGGTATTATGGCGTAAGAGTAAGAGGCCGGCAAAGTTGGTGAAAATTTTAATGTTTCGCCACAGGCAACAAAACTCTTATAACTTTGCGATAGAAGGTCACATCCCAACCAAATTATCTAGGGTTGATGATGGACCATTGCTGAAGAAGTCTGTGAAAAAAACGTAAATTTTGAGCACAGTGCCTCCTTGTGGTAACAGAAAATCCAAAAAAAAAACATTTCGGTAATAACTTTTACAGAGTTAATCGTATCAAACTCAAAAATTGGGAAAACATTCAAAACACATGGTCGATGATGCTAGCTTTATATGATAACAAATCGATCAACGCTGTTGCCACAGCAACACTGAAAAGTCAGATATTTGTGACAAAAAACAAACTGCTACAACTTTACGAATCCGAGTCCGATCTGAACCAAACTTGTTCTGATTGATGATAATCTGGCCCTGAAGACGCCTATATGAAAATATTCACTTTCAAAAACAGTGCCCCCTGGTGACAGCAGACACTATGACACCTGATATTTGAATGAACTAATCCTAGAATTTTTATGCGATCACCTTGAAAGTTGGTGAGGTCACTGTGAACAAGTTGCCGAGCATAAGTTCCTGAAAGCTTTTTAAAATATCGCTCGGGGTACGAGATAGGGGGCGCCAAAGTTGGTGTTCATTCATATTTTTCACAACAAAAGGTGAAACTCTTACAACCCGTAAAACTTGTCCTCCTGAGGAGCACGTTGAATGTACATGCACGGAACTTGGTACTCACGCGTTCCTTAGGTCCAGACGGTCAAAAAAGTCAGCGTAGCCGAAGCTCTAAAACTAACAGGAAAGCCGCCATCTTGGATTGAAAGTACATTTTTTGCAGATTTTGGCCATTTCACACCAATGGTATGTGAACGCACTTGTCATAGAGCTTTCATGGGATCACCTTCAAACTTGCTGAGGTCACTGTGAACAAGTTGAGGATCCAAAGGTATCAAAATCTTTTCATCAAGTATCACGGCGAACAAGAAGAAGGGCGGCAAAGTTGGCGAAAATCACGATTCCTCGCAACACACAACAATCTCTCATAACTTTGCCATGGAAGGTCAGATATTAACCAAACAAGTGACAATCGATGATGGGCCCTTGCTAAAGATGTCTATGCAAAAACTGTAAATTTTGAAAACATCGCCTCCTGGTGGTGGCAAACGCTATGAAGTCTGGTATTTCGCAACACACAACAAACTCTAATAACTTTGCGATTGAAGGTCAGATCTTAACCAAACTTGTGATTATAGATGATGGGCCTTTGCTAAAGATGCCTAAGCAAAAACTGTAAATTTTGGAAACAGCGCCACCTGGTGGTAACAGAAAGTACAAGTTCACAATTTCCTTTATAACTTTAACAAATTTCCTTGTATCAAACTCAAAATTTGGGAAAACATTCAAAACACATGGTAGATGATGCGTGCCTAATATGATAACAAATTGTTCAACAGTGTTGCAATGACAACACTGC
>NW_025321091.1:0-18528 GCF_019176455.1 Solea senegalensis | reverse complement strand
GACATTTGAAAAAACTTTTGATACCGGGAGCTCCTCAACTGGTCCACAGGGACCTCACCAAGTTTGAAGGTGATCGCACGAAAACTCTAGGAGGAGTTAGTTCAAATACCATTGCTGCGAATTCGCCAAAATCGCCAAAAAATCGCCAATCAACCCAAGATGGCGGACTTCCTGTTGGGGTTGGATCATGGTCATAATGTAATTTTTTCTTCATCCTGACCCACTACACATGTGTACCGAATTTCGTGCATGTGCGATATTTGTGTTGGTCATGGTGAATTTGGACAGGTGGCGCCGCACTTATTGGCCCCTCCCACATTCAATTTTCGACGCACATTCCCCGAACCTTTTTCAGACGTAAATTTACACCAGGATTGATGTGGTCACAAAAATTGGTGAGTTTTCGGGTATGGGAAAGGCCTCAAAAAGGCGATTCATTTAGAGGAATAATAATAATAATAATAATAATAAGAACTAGTACCGCAAGCGGTAATCAACGGGTTCGAGCTTGACGGCTCGCGGGTCTCCCTGCGCCCACCTCGCCGTGCGAGTCCTCTAGCTCATCTTCCGTTCATTCATTGCTTGCGGTAGTAGTTATTTTCAGCTTGGACTATTTTCAGCGTCCATGTGTTAAGTTAGAGGGCACTTCCTGTTTAAAATGGCAGACTTCCTCTTTTTCCTATTTAATTTAATTTAATTTAATTTAATTTAATTAATTAATTTAATTTAATTAATTTAATTTAATTTTATGATTAAGTGCAATATAGGCTATGGTATTGGTATTGGTATTGGTTCAATATGTGCAGTAATTGCAAGTTTTAATAAAAATTTAACCCTCCACTTGTTTTTTTTATTTTGGCCCCCCGTGTATTTGACTTTGGCATTACTGCTTTACAGACATGTTCCGGGCGGGTTTGAGGTCTCACATATCAAGTTTCAAGTGAATACAACAATCCCAATTAGAGCAGCATGAGAAACTGTAAATGTTAGATTTGATAGATTTGTAGGCAAATGCCTCCATCATGTGGCGAACAAAGGTTACTGCACTGCCGAACCACTCAGTAGAGTAGATCCTGTGCAGTGTTCTTATGTCAACACCGTTGAACGATTTGTTATCATATTCAGCAAGCATCATCTACCATGTGTTTTACATGTTTTCATTCATTTTGAGTATGATACAATGAAATTTGTTAAAGTTATAAAGGAAATTGTGAACTTGTATTTTATGTTACCACCAGAAGGCGCTGTTTTCAAAATGTACAGTTTTTGCATAAGCATCTTCAGCAAGATCCCATCATCGATCGTCACAAGTTTGGTTAAGATCTGACCTTCCATCGCAAAGTTATAAGAGTTTGTTGTTGTAGCGAAATACCAGACGTCATATTGTCTGCCGTCAACAGGGGGCACGGTTTTTGAAAGTGAATATTTTCATACAGGCATCTTCAGGGATTGACTATCATCAATCCTAGCAAGTTTGGTTCAGATTGGAATAGCATTCGCAAAGTGGTAGCAGTTTGTTTTTTGTCGCAAAAATCTGACTTTGCAGTGTTGTCATTGCAACACTGTTGAACAATTTGTTATCATATTAGGCACGCATCATCTACCATGTGTTTTGAATGTTTTCCCAAATTTTGAGTTTGATACAAAGAAATTTGTTAAAGTTATAAGGGAAATTGTGAACTTGTACTTTCTGTTACCACCAGGTGGCGCTGTTTCCAAAATTTACAGTTTTTGCTTAGGCATCTTTAGCAAAAGCCCATCATCTATCATCACAAGTTTGGTTAAGATCTGACCTTCAATCGCAAAGTTATAAGAGTTTGTTGTGTGTTGCGAAATACCAGACTTCCTAGTGTTTGCCACCACCAGGAGGCGATGTTTCAAAATTTACAGTTTTTGCATAGACATCTTTAGCAAGGGCCCATCATCGATTGTCACTTGTTTGGTTAATATCGGACCTTCTATCGCAAAGTTATAAGAGTTTTGTTGCATGTGGCGAAAATCTTAAATTTTCACCAACTTTGACGCCCCCTTTCTCGTACGCCATGATACTTATTAAAAAGTTTTCAGGAACTTTAGATCCTCAACTTGTCCCCAGTGACCTCAGCAAGTTTGAAGGTGATCCCATGAAAGCTCTATGACAAGTGCGTTCACATACCATTGGTGCGAAATGGCCAAAATCAGCAAAAAATTTACTTTCAATCCAAGATGGCGGCTTGCCCGTTCGTTTTAGAGCATAAGCTGCTTTGAATTTTTTGACCGTCTGGACCTAAGGAACGCGTGAGTACCAAGTTTAGTGCATGTACATTCAACATGCTCCTCAGGAGGATAAGTTTTACGGGTTGTAGGAGTTTAGCCTTTTGTTGTGAAAAATATGAATGAACGCCAAATTTGGCGCCCCCTATCTCAAAAACCATGTAACATTTTAAAAAACTTTTAATAACTTTAGATCCTCAACTTGTCCACAGTGACCTCAACCAGTTTGAAGGTGATCCCTTTAAAGCTCTATGACAAGTGCGTTCACATACCATTGGTGCGAAATGCCCAAAATCTGCAAAAAATTTACTTTCAATCCAAGATGGCGGCTTTCCTGTTCGTTTTAGAGCTTCGGCTACGCTGACTTTTTTGACCGTCTGGACCTAAGGCACGCGTGAGTACCAAGTTTTGTGCATGTACATTCAACGTGCTCCTCAGGAGGACAAGTTTTACGGGTTGTAAGAGTTTCACCTTTTGTTGTGAAAAATATGAATGAACACCAACTTTGGCGCCCCTTATCTCGTACACCGAGCGATATTTTAAAAAGCTTTCAGGAACTTATGCTCGGCAACTTGTTCACAGTGACCTCACCAACTTTCAAGGTGATAGCATAAAAACTCTAGGATTAGTTCATTCAAATATCAGGTGTCATAGTGTCTGCTGTCACCAGGGGGAGCTGTTTTTGAAAGAGAATATTTTCATATAGGCGTCTTCAGGGCCAGATTATCATCAATCAGAGCAAGTTTGGTTCAGATCGGACTCGGATTCGTAAAGTTGTAATAGTTTGTTTTTGTCACAAATATCTGACTTTGCAGTGTTGCTGTGGCAACACCGTTGAACGATTTGTTATCATATAAAGCACGCATAATCGACCATGTGTTTTGAATGTTTTCCCAATTTTTGAGTTTGATACGATTAACTCTGTAAAAGTTATTACCGAAATGTTTATTTTTTGGATTTTCTGTTACCACAAGGAGGCACTGTGCTCAAAATTTACGTTTTTTTCACAGACTTCTTCAGCAATGGTCCATCATCAACCCTAGATAATTTGGTTGGGATGGGACCTTCTATCGCAAAGTTATAAGAGTTTTGTTGCCTGTGGCGAAACATTAAAATTTTCACCAACTTTGCCGGCCCCTTACTCTTACGCCATAATACCTATTGAAAAGATTTTGATACCTTTGGATCTTCAACTTGTCCAAAGTGACCTCACCAAGTTTGAAGGTGATCCCATGAAAGTTCTAGGACAAATCTGTTCAAATATCATTGGTGCAAAATGGCCAAAATCAGCAAAGCATTTACTTTCAATCCAAGATGGCGGCTTTCCTGTTAGTTTTAGAGCATAGGCTACGCTGACTTTTTTGACCGGCGTGACCTAAGGAACGCGTGTACCAAGTTTTGTGCATGTACATTAAACGTGCTCCTCAGGACCACAGGTTTTAGGGGGTGGAGCAGTTTTTTGGGCCGTCCACTTTCACCAGGGGGCGCTGATTTTGACTTGAAATATTTTCACATAGGTTTGTTCAGGGCCAGACTATCAACAATCCTAGCAAGTTTGGTTCAGATTGGACCAGGATTGGCAAAGTTGTAACAGTTTTTTTTTGTAGTATTTTCTACCACCACCAGGAGGCGCTGTTTTCAAAATGTATTGTTTTCGGCAATATAGTCGCCTTCAGCAACTACCCATTATCAATCATAGGAAGTTTGGTTGGGATTGGATCTTCCATGGCAAAGTTATAAGAGTTTTGCTTTTTGTTGTGAAAAATAGGAATTTACACCCACTTTGGCGCCCCCTATCTCGTACACCATGAGACATTTTAAAAAACTTTTGATAACTTAAGCTCCTCAACTGGTTCACAGTGACCTCACCGAGTTTAAAGGTGATCGCACAAGAACTCTAGGATTAATTCCTTCAAATACCAGAGGTCATATTGTCTCCGTCACCAGGGGGTGCTGTTTTTGAAAGTGAATATTTTCATATAGGTGTCTTCAGGGCTGGACTATCATCAATCCTAGCAAGTTTGGTTCAGATTGGACTAGGATTCGCAAAGTTGTAGCAGTTTGTTTTTTTGTCGCAAAAATCCGACTTTGCATCATTACCATGGCAACATCATGTAACTCTACGCCATCATAATGAGCATGCATCATCTACCTTGTGTTTTGGGTGATTTTTACCAATTTTGAGTTTGATACGATAATCTCTGTAAAAGTTATTCCCGAAATTGTAAAAGTAACTTTTTTTTTTAATTTTCTGCCACCACCAGGAGGCGATGTTTACAAACTTGACAGTTTTTGCATAGGCCTCTTCAGCAAGGGCCCATCATCAATCGCCACAAGTTTGGTTAAGATCGGACCTTCTATCGCAAAGTTATAAGAGTTTTGTTGCGTGTGGCGAAAATCTTAAATTTTCACCAACTTTGACGCCCCCTTTCTCGTAAGCCATGATACTTATTAAAAAGTTTTCAGGAACTTTAGATCCTCAACTTGTCCACAGTGACCTCACCAAGTTTGAACGTGATTCCATGTAAGCTCTGGGACAAGTTCGTTCAAATACCGATGGTGCGAAATGGCCAAAATCGCCTCTGTTTTGGCGTGCAATCCAAGATGGCGTCCTTCCTGTAGGATTCACAGGGAAGTTGTCATCGACTTTTTTGACCGTCCCCACCTCATGAACATGTGTGCCAAGTTTCGTTCATGTACGTTAAACCAGAGAGCAGATGACCTAATAGAAGTTTTTTGCGTCAGTTTTTAGCCCCGCCCTCTTCCATTTTTTGACGCACATTCCTTGAAACATTGATATACGTAATTTTACACCAGGTCTGATGGGGTTGCAAAATTTGGTGAGTTTTGGGGCATGGGAAAGGCCTCAAAAACGCGATTCATTTGGAGGAATAATAATAATAAGAATAATCTTAGCGATTATAATAGGGTTCTTGCGCAACCAAGTTGCTCGAACCCTAAAAATAACTAGTACCGCGCGCGGTTCTGAACGGGTTCGAGCCGACCCGCGCGAGTCGCCGTGTGCCACGGCTCCCCGCGCGCCTCGCGCTCTCACCCGTTCATTCACCGCGCGCGGTACTAGTTATTTTCAGTACTAGTTATTTTCAGTACTAGTTATTTTCAGTACTAGTTATTTTCAGTACTAGTTATTTTCAGCGGCGTCCCCGCACATGTCGATCCAAATTTCGGGGGGGATCGGCAACGTATGGCAAAGTTATAGGGCACTTCCTGTTTAAAATGGCCGACTTCCTGGTCGGTCAAATGCGCGTCCGTAAACGTGTTGAGGGAAGTTCCCTTGTCTTACATATCAAGTTTTGTGCAGATCGGACAATCTTAGAGCACTTCCTGTTTAAAATGGCCAACTTCCTGTTCGTCTCTGGAAACATGTTCAGGGAAGGTCCCGTAACTCACATATCTAGTTTTGTGTCAATCGGACAATGTAAGACCTTACTTCCTGTTTCGGGCGTTCCACTTCCTGTAGGGAGGTGACCTTTTACAGACATGCTCAGGACAGGTCCCTGGTGTCACATATAAGGTTTTGTGCAGATCGGACAATGTACTGCAAAGTTAGAGGGCACTTCCTGTTTAAAATGGCCGACTTCCTGTTCGGTCAACGGCGTCTCCGTAAACATGTTCAGGGAAGGTCCCGTAACTCACATATCTAGTTTCGTGTCAATCGGACAATGTAAGACTTTACTTCCTGTTTCAGGCGTTCCACTTCCTGTAGGGAGGTGACCTTTTACGGACATGTTGAGGAAGGGTCTGGGGTCCCACATACTAAGTTTCAAGTGGATACAACAATCCCTGTTGGAGCAGCATCAAAAACTATAAATGTACTTCTGTCTGCTGTCACCAGGGGGCGCTGTATTTGAAAATTAATATTTTCATATAGACGTGTTCAGGGCCGGACTGTCATCAATCCTTGCAAGTTTGGTTCAGATCGGACCAGGATTGGCAAAGTTGTTACAGTTTGTTTTTTTAGAATTTTCTACCACCACCAGGAGGCGCTGTTTTCAAAATGTACCGTTTCAGCAACACAGTCGTCTTCAGGAACTAACCATCATCAACTATAGCAAGTTTGGTTGGGATCAGACCTTCCGTCGCAAAGTTATAAGAGTTTCATTGTCTGTTGTGAAAAATTATTATTATCTCCAACTTTGGCGCCCCCTATCTCCTACGCCATACAATATTTTAAAAAGCTTTTGATAACTTTTGATGCTCAACTCGTCCACATTGATCTCACCAAGTTTGAAGGTGATCGCACAAAAGCTCTAGGAGGAGATAATTGAAATACAAGCCGTCATACTGTCTGCTGTCACCAGGGGGCGCTGTTTTCGAAATTGAATATTTTCATATAGACGTCTTTAGGGCCGGACTATCATCAATCCTAGCAAGTTTGGTTCAGATCGGACCAGGATTTGCGAAGTTGTAGCAGTTTGATTTTTTGTCCCAAAAATCCGACTTTGGGTCGTTGCCATGGCAACACCGTTAAACGATTTGTCGTCATATTGATCACGCATCATCTACCATGTGTTTTGACTGTTGTCACCAATTTTGAGTGCGGTACGATTATCTGTGTAAAAGTTATTCCCGAAATTGTAAAAAAACTTTTTTTTTGTGTATTTTCTTTCACCACAAGGAGGCGCTGTTTTCAAACTTCACCGTTTTTTCATAGACGTCTTCAGCCATGGCCCATCATCAATCATAGCAAGTTTGGTTTGGATCGGACCTTACATCGCAAAGTTATAAGAGTTTTGTTTTTCTGATGCGAAACATCAGAATCATCACGAACTTTGCCGCCCCCTATCTCGCGCGCCATGCGACATTTGAAAAAACTTTTGATACCGTGAGCTCCTCAACTGGTCCACAGGGACCTCACCAAGTTTGAAGGTGATCGCACGAAAACTCTAGGAGGAGTTAGTTCAAATACCATTGCTGCGAATTCGCCAAAATCGCCAAAAAATCGCCAATCAACCCAAGATGGCGGAATTCCTGTTGGGTTTGGATCATGGTCATAATGTAATTTTTTCTTCATCCTGACCCACTACACATGTGTACCGAATTTCGTGCATGTGCGATATTTGTGTTGGTCATGGTGAATTTGGACAGGTGGCGCCGCACTTATTGGCCCCTCCCACATTCAATTTTCGACGCACATTCCCCGAACCTTTTTCAGACGTAAATTTACACCAGGATTGATGCGGTCACAAAAATTGGTGAGTTTTGGGGTATGGGAAAGGCCTCAAAAAGGCGATTCATTTGGGGGAATAATAAGAATAATAATAATAATAATAATAATAATCCTTCCAGTTTCAATAGGGTTCTTGCAACCTTGTTGCTCGAACCCTAACTAGTACCGCAAGCGGTAATCAACGGGTTCGAGCTTGACGGCTCGCGGGTCTCCCTGCGCCCACCTCGCCGTGCGAGTCCTCTAGCTCATCTTCCGTTCATTCATTGCTTGCGGTAGTAGTTATTTTCAGCTTGGACTATTTTCAGCGTCCATGTGTTAAGTTAGAGGGCACTTCCTGTTTAAAATGGCCAACTTCCTCTTTTTCCTATTTAATTTAATTTAATTTAATTTAATTTAATTTAATTTAATTTAATTTAATTTTATGATTAAGTGCAATATAGGCTATGGTATTGGTATTGGTATTGGTTCAATATGTGCAGTAATTGCAAGTTTTAATAAAAATTTAACCCTCCACTTGTTTTTTTTATTTTGGCCCCCCGTGTATTTGACTTTGGCATTACTGCTTTACAGACATGTTCCGGGCGGGTTTGAGGTCTCACATATCAAGTTTCAAGTGAATACAGCAATCCCAATTAGAGCAGCATGAGAAACTGTAAATGTTAGATTTGATAGATTTGTAGGCAAATGCCTCCATCATGTGGCAAACAAAGGTTACTGCACTGACGAACCACTTAGTAGAGTGGATCCTGTGCAGTGTTCTTATGTCAACACCATTGAACGATTGTTATCATATTCAGCAAGCATCATCTACCATGTGTTTTACATGTTTTCATTCATTTTGAGTATGATACAATGAAATTTGTTAAAGTTATAAGGGAAATTGTGAAATTGTATTTTCTGTTACCACCAGAAGGCGCTGTTTTCAAAATGTACAGTTTTTGCATAAGCATCTTCAGCAATATCCCATCATCGATCATCACGAGTTTGGTTAAGATCTGACCTTCCATCGCAAAGTTATAAGAGTTTGTTGTTGTAGCGAAATACCAGACGTCATATTGTCTGCCGTCAACTGGGGCACTGTTTTTGAAAGTGAATATTTTCATATAGGCATCTTCAGGGATTGACTATCATCAATCCTAGCAAGTTTGGTTCAGATTGGAATAGTATTCGCAAAGTGGTAGCAGTTTGTTTTTTGTCGCAAATATCTGACTTTGTAGTGTTGTCATGGCAACACTGTTGAACAATTTGTTATCATATTAGGCACGCATCATCTACCATGTGTTTTAAATGTTTTCCCAAATTTTGAGTTTGATACAAGGAAATTTGTTAAAGTTATAAGGGAAATTGTGAACTTGTACTTTCTGTTACCACCAGGTGGCGCTGTTTCCAAAATTTACAGTTTTTGCATAGGCATCTTTAGCAAAAGCCCATCATCGATCATCACAAGTTTGGTTAAGATCTGACCTTCCATCGCAAAGTTATAAGAGTTTGTTGTTGTAGCGAAATACCAGACGTCATATTGTCTGCCGTCAACAGGTGGCACTGTTTTTGAAAGTGAATATTTTCATATAGGCATGTTCAGGGATTGACTATCATCAATCCTAGCAAGTTTGGTTCAGATTAGAATAGCATTCGCAAAGTGGTAGCAGTTTGTTTTTTGTCGCAAATATCTGACTTTGCAGTGTTGTCATGGCAACACTGTTGATTAATTTGTTATCATATTAGGCACGCATCATCTACCATGTGTTTTGAATGTTTTCCCAAATTTTGAGTTTGATACAAGAAAATTTGTTAAAGTTATAAGGGAAATTGTGAACTTGTACTTTCTGTTACCACCAGGTGGCGCTGTTTCCAAAATTTACAGTTTTTGCATAGGCATCTTCAGCAAAAGCCCATCATCGATCATCACAAGTTTGGGTAAGATCTGACCTTCAATTGCAAAGTTATAAGAGTTTGTTGTGTGTTGCGAAATACCAGACTTCCTAGTGTTTGCCACCACCAGGAGGCGATGTTTTCAAAATTTACAGTTTTTGCATAGACATCTTTAGCAAGGGCCCATCATCGATTGTCACTTGTTTGGTTAATATCGGACCTTCTATCGCAAAGTTATAAGAGTTTTTTTGCATGTGGCGAAAATCTTAAATTTTCACCAACTTTGACGCCCCCTTTCTCGTACGCCATGATACTTATTAAAAAGTTTTCAGGAACTTTAGATCCTCAACTTGTCCACAGTGACCTCAGCAAGTTTGAAGGTGATCCCATGAAAGCTCTATGACAAGTGCGTTCACATACCATTGGTGCGAAATGGCCAAAATCTGCAAAAATGTACTATCAATCCAAGATGGCGGCTGTCCCGTTCGTTTTAGAGCATAAGCTGCTTTGAATTTTTTGACCGTCCTGACCTAAGGAACGCGTGAGTACCAAGTTTAGTGCATGTACATTCAACATGCTCCTCAGGAGGATAAGTTTTACGGGTTGTAGGAGTTTCGCCTTTTGTTGTGAAAAATATGAATGAACGCCAAATTTGGCGCCCCCTATCTCAAAAACCATGTAACATTTTAAAAAACTTTTAATAACTTTAGATCCTCAACTTGTCCACAGTGACCTCAACCAGTTTGAAGGTGATCCCTTTAAAGCTCTATGACAAGTGCGTTCACATACCATTGGTGCGAAATGGCCAAAATCTGCAAAAAATTTACTTTCAATCCAAGCTGGCGGCTTTCCTGTTCGTTTTAGAGCTTCGGCTACGCTGACTTTTTTGACCGTCTGGACCTAAGGAATGCGTGAGTACCAAGTTTTGTGCATGTACATTCAACGTGCTCCTCAGGAGGACAAGTTTTACGGGTTGTAAGAGTTTCACCTTTTGTTGTGAAAAATATGAATGAACACCAACTTTGGCGCCCCCTATCTCGTACACCGAGCGACATTTTAAAAAGCTTTCAGAAACTTATGCTCGGCAACTTGTTCAGAGTGACCTCACCAATTTTCAAGGTGATCGCACAAAAACTCTAGGACAAGTTCATTCAAATATCAGGTGTCATAGTGTCTGCTGTCACCAGGAGGCGCTGTTTTTGAAAGTGAATATTTTCATATAGGTATCTTCAGGGCTAGACTATCATCAATCCCAGCAAGTTTGGTTCAGATTGGACTCGGATTCGTAAAGTTGTAGCAGTTTGTTTTTTTGTCACAAATATCTGACTTTGCAGTGTTGCCATGGCAACACCGTTGAACCATTTGTTATCATAATAAGCACGCATCATCTATCATGTGTTTTGAATGTTGTTGAGTTTGATACGATTAACTATGTAAAAGTTATTACTGAAATTGTGTATTTATTGTATTTTCTGTTACCACAAGGAGGCGCTGTGCTAAAAATTTACGTTTTTTTCACAGACTTCTTCAGCAATGGTCTATCATCAACCCTAGGTAATTTGGTTGGGATGTGACCTTCTATCGCAACGTTATAAGAGTTTTGTTGCCTGTGGCGAAAAATAAAAATTTTCACCAACTTTGCCGGCCCCTTTCTCGTACGCCATGCAACATTTGAACTAACCATAAGCATCGTAAGCTCCTGAACTTGTCCAAAGTGACCTCACCAAGTTTGAACGTGATCCCATGTAAGCTCTAGGACAAGTTCGTTCAAATACCGATGGTGCGATATGGCCAAAATCAGCAAAAAATGAACTTTCAATCCAAGATGGCGGCTTTCCTGTTCGTTTTAGAGCATAGGCTACGCTGACTTTTTTGACCGGCGTGACCTAAGGAACGCGTGGACCAAGTTTTGTGCATGTACATTAAACGTGCTCCTCAGGACCACAGGTTTTAGGGGGTGGAGCAGTTTTTTGGCCCGTCCACTTTCACCAGGGGGCGCTTATTTTGACTTGAAATATTTTCACATAGGTTTGTTCAGGGCCAGACTATCAACAATCCTAGCAAGTTTGGTTCAGATTGGACCAGGATTGGCAAAGTTGTAACAGTTTTTTTTTTGTAGTATTTTCTACCACCACCAGTAGGCGCTGTTTTCAAAATGTATTGTTTTCGGCAATATAGTCGCCTTCAGCAACTACCCATTATCAATCATAGGAAGTTTGGTTGGGATTGGATCTTCCATCGCAAAGTTATAAGAGTTTTGCTTTTTGTTGTGAAAATTAGGAATTTACACCCACTTTGGCGCCCCCTATCTCGTACACCATGAGACATTTTAAAAAACTTTTGATAACTTAAGCTCCTCAACTGGTTCACAGTGACCTCACCGAGTTTAAAGGTGATAGCACAAGAACTCTAGGATTAATTCCTTCAAATACCAGAGGTCATATTGTCTCCGTCACCAGGGGGTGCTGTTTTTGAAAGTGAATATTTTCATATAGACGTCTTCAGGGCTGGACTATCATCAATCCTAGCAAGTTTGGTTCAGATTTGACTAGGATTCGCAAAGTTGTAGCAGTTTGTTTTTTTGTCGCAAAAATCCGACTTTGCATCATTACCATGGCAACATCATGTAACTCTACGCCATCATATTGAGCATGCATCATCTACCTTGTGTTTTGGGTGATTTTTACCAATTTTGAGTTTGATTCGATAATCTCTGTAAAAGTTATTCCCGAAATTGTAAAAGTAACTTTTTTTTTTAATTTTCTGCCACCACCAGGAGGCGATGTTTACAAACTTGACAGGTTTTGCATAGGCCTCTTCAGCAAGGGCCCATCATCAATCGCCACAAGTTTGGTTAAGATCGGACCTTCTATCGCAAAGTTATAAGAGTTTTGTTGCGTGTGGCGAAAATCTTAAATTTTCACCAACTTTGACGCCCCCTTTCTCGTACGCCATGATACTTATTAAAAAGTTTTCAGGAACTTTTGATCCTCAACTTGTCCACAGTGACCTCACCAAGTTTGAACGTGATTCCATGTAAGCTCTGGGACAAGTTCGCTCAAATACCGATGGTGCGAAATGGCCAAAATCGCCTCTGTTTTGGCGTGCAATCCAAGATGGCGTCCTTCCTGTAGGATTCACAGGGAAGTTGTCATCGACTTTTTTGACCGTCCCCCCCTCATGAACATGTGTGCCAAGTTTCGTTCATGTACGTTAAACCCGAGAGCAGATGACCTAATAGAAGTTTTTTGCGTCAGTTTTTAGCCCCGCCCTCTTCCATTTTTTGACGCACATTCCTTGAAACACTGATATACGTAATTTTCCACCAGGTCTGATGGGGTTGCAAAATTTGGTGAGTTTTGGGGCATGGGAAAGGCCTCAAAAACGCGATTCATTTGGAGGAATAATAATAATAAGAATAAGAAGAACTAGTACCGCAAGCGGTAATCAACGGGTTCGAGCTTGACGGCTCGCGGGTCTCCCTGCGCCCACCTCGCCGTGCGAGTCCTCTAGCTCATCTTCCGTTCATTCATTGCTGGCGGTAGTAGTTATTTTCAGCTTGGACTATTTTCAGCGTCCATGTGTTAAGTTAGAGGGCACTTCCTGTTTAAAATGGCAGACTTCCTCTTTTTCCTATTTAATTTAATTTAATTTAATTTAATTTAATTTAATTTAATTTAATTTAATTTAATTTAATTTTATGATTAAGTGCAATATAGGCTATGGTATTGGTATTGGTATTGGTTCAATATGTGCAGTAATTGCAAGTTTTAATAAAAATTTAACCCTCCACTTGTTTTTTTTATTTTGGCCCCCCGTGTATTTGACTTTGGCATTACTGCTTTACTGACATGTTCCGGGCGGGTTTGAGGTCTCACATATCAAGTTTCAAGTGAATACAGCAATCCCAATTAGAGCAGCATGAGAAACTGTAAATGTTAGATTTGATAGAGTTGTAGGCAAATGCCTCCATCATGTGGCGAACAAAGGTTACTGCACTGACGAACCACTCAGTAGAGTAGATCCTGTGCAGTGTTCTTATGTCAACACCGTTGAACGATTTGTTATCCTATTCAGCAAGCATCATCTACCATGTGTTTTACATGTTTTCATTCATTTTGAGTATGATACAATGAAATTTGTTAAAGTTATAAGGGAAATTGTGAACTTGTATTTTATGTTACCACCAGAAGGCGCTGTTTTCAAAATGTACAGTTTTTGCATAAGCATCTTCAGCAAGATCCCATCATCGATCGTCACTAGTTTGGTTAAGATCTGACCTTCCATCGCAAAGTTATAAGAGTTTGTTGTTGTAGCGAAATACCAGACGTCATATTGTCTGCCGTCAACAGGGGGCACTGTTTTTGAAAGTGAATATTTTCATATAGGCATGTTCAGGGATTGCCTATCATCAATCCTAGCAAGTTTGGTTCAGATTAGAATAGCATTCGCAAAGTGGTAGCAGTTTGTTTTTTGTCGCAAATATCTGACTTTGCAGTGTTGTCATTGCAACACTGTTGAACAATTTGTTATCATATTAGGCACGCATCATCTACCACGTGTTTTGAATGTTTTCCCAAATTTTGAGTTTGATACAAGGAAATTTGTTAAAGTTATAAGGGAAATTGTGAACTTGTACTTTCTGTTACCACCAGGTGGCGCTGTTTCCAAAATTTACAGTTTTTGCTTAGGCATCTTTAGCAAAAGCCCATCATCTATCATCACAAGTTTGGTTAAGATCTGACCTTCAATCGCAAAGTTATAAGAGTTTGTTGTGTGTTGCGAAATACCAGACTTCATAGCGTTTGCCACCACCAGGAGGCAATGTTTTCAAAATTTACAGTTTTTGCATAGACATCTTTAGCAAGGGCCCATCATCGATTGTCACTTGTTTGGTTAATATCTGACCTTCCATGGCAAAGTTATGAGAGATTGTTGTGTGTTGCGAGGAATCTTGATTTTCGCCAACTTTGCCGCCCTTCTTCTTGTTCGCCGTGATACTTAATGAAAAGATTTTGATACCTTTGGATCCTCAACTTGTTCACAGTGACCTCACACAGTTTCAAGGTGATCGAATTAAAGCTCTATGACAAGTGCGTTCACATACCATTGGTGCGAAATGGCCAAAATCTGCGAAAAATGTACTTTCAATCCAAAATGGCGGCTTTCCTGTTCGTTTTAGAGGTTCGGCTACGCTGACTTTTTTGACCGTCTGGACCTAACGAACGCGTGCGTACCAAGTTTCGTGCATGTACATTCAACGTGCTCCTCAGGAGGACAAGTTTTACGGGTTGTAAGAGTTTCACCTTTTGTTGTGAAAAATATGAATGAACACCAACTTTGGCGCACCCTATCTCGTACACCGAGCGATATTTTAAAAAGCTTTCAGGAACTTATGCTCGGCAACTTGTTCACAGTGACCTCACCAACTTTCAAGGTGATCGCATAAAAATTCTAGGATTAGTTCATTCAAATATCAGGTGTCAAAGTGTCTGCTGTCACCAGGGGGCACTGTTTTTGAAAGTGAATATTTTCATATAGGCGTCTTCAGGGCCAGATTATCATCAATCAGAGCAAGTTTGGTTCAGATCGGACTCGGATTCGTAAAGTTGTAGCAGTTTGTTTTTTGTCACAAATATCTGACTTTTCAGTGTTGCTGTGGCAACAGCGTTGAACGATTTGTTATCATATAAAGCTAGCATCATCGCCCATGTGTTTTGAATGTTTTCCCAATTTTTGAGTTTGATACGATTAACTCTGTAAAAGTTATAACCGAAATTGTTTTTTTTTGTATATTTTGTTACCACAAGGAGGCACTGTGCTCAAAATTTACGTTTTTTTCACAGACTTCTTCAGCAATGGTCCATCATCAACCCTAGATAATTTGGGTGGGATGTGACCTTCTATCGCAAAGTTATAAGAGTTTTGTTGCCTGTGGCGAAACATTAAAATTTTCACCAACTTTGCCGGCCCCTTACTCTTACGCCATAATACCTATTGAAAAGATTTTGATACCTTTGGATCCTCAACTTGTCCAAAGTGACCTCACCAAGTTTGAAGGTGATCCCATGAAAGTTCTAGGACAAATCTGTTCAAATATCATTGGTGCTAAATGGCTAAAATCAGCAAAGCATTTACTTTCAATCCAAGATGGCGGCTTTCCTGTTCGTTTTAGAGCATAGGCTACGCTGACTTTTTTGACCGGCCCGACCTAAGGAACACGTGTACCAAGTTTTGTGCATGTACATTAAACGTGCTCCTCAGGACCACAATTTTTAGGGGGTGGAGCAGTTTTTTGGCCCGGCCACTTTCACCAGGGGGCGCTGATTTTGACATGAAATATTTTCACATAGGTTTGTTCAGGGCCAGACTATCAACAATCCTAGCAAGTTTGGTTCAGATTGGACCAGGATTGGCAAAGTTGTAACAGTTTTTTTTTTTTAGTATTTTATACCACCCCCAGGAGGCGCTGTTTTCAAAATGTATTGTTTTCGGCAATATAGTGGCCTTCAGCAACTACCCATTATCAAACATAGGAAGTTTGGTTGGGATTTGATCTTCCATCGCAAAGTTATAAGAGTTTCGCTTTTTGTTGTGAAAAATAGGAATTTACACCCACTTTGGCGCCCCCTATCTCGTACACCATGAGACATTTTAAAAAACTTTTGATAACTTAAGTTCCTCAACTGGTTCACAGTGACCTGACCTAGTTTAAAGGTGATCGCACAAGAACTCTCGGATTTATTCATTCAAATACCAGAGGTCATATTGTCTCCGTCACCAGGGGGTGCTGTTTTTGAAAGTGAATATTATCATATAGACGTCTTCAGGGCCGGACTATCATCAATCCTAGCAAGTTTGGTTCAGATTGGACTAGGATTAGCGAAGTTGTAGCAGTTTGTTTTTTTGTCGCAAAAATCCGACTTTGCATCATTACCATGGCAACATCATGTAACTCTACGCCATCATATTGAGCACGCATAGTCTACCTTGTGTTTAGGGTGATTTTTACCAATTTTGAGTTTGATACGATAATCTCTGTAAAAGTTATTCCTGAAATTGTAAAAGTAACTTTTTTTTTTAGATTTTCTGCCACCACCAGGAGGCGATGTTTACAAACTTGACAGTTTTTGCATAGCCATCTTCAGCAAGGGCCCATCATCGATCGCCACAAGTTTGGTTACGATCGGACCTTCCATCACAAAGTTATAAGAGTTTCGTTGCGTGTAGCGAGAAATTACAAATTTTCGCCAACTTTGCCGGCCCTTTTCTCGTACACCATGCGACATTTCAACTAACCATAAGCATAGTTAGATCCCCAACTTGTCCACAGTGACCTCACCAAGTTTGAACAGGATCCCATGTAAGCTCTAGGACAAGTTCGTTCACATACCATTGCTGCAAAATGGCCAAAATAGGCCAAAAATGGCTGTTCAACCCAAGAGGGCGGCCTTCCTGTAGGACTTACAGCGGCGCTAGCACGGACTTTTTGGACCGTCCTGACATGCTTAACACGTGTACCAATTTTCGTGCATGTACGTGAAACACGAGAAAAATCGGCCTGATGAAAGCTGTTTTTCATTTTCGTAAGCCCCGCCCACTTTCAATTTTGAACGCAGTGTCCCCGAACTACTATCAGACGTAAATTTACACCAGGTTTGATGCCCTCGCAAAAATTGGTGAGTTTTCGTGTATGGGAAAGGCCTCAAAAAGGCGATTCATTTAGAGGAATAATAATAATAACAAGCGGTAATCAACGGGTTCGAGCTTGACGGCTCGCGAGTCCCCGTGCGTCCACGTCGCAGCGCGAGTCCTCTTCCTCATCTTCCGTTCATTCATCGCTTGTGGTACTGGTTATTTTCAGCTGCATCCCCGCGCAATGTCAGGCGTGTCCGTTTAAAATGGCCGTCTTCCTGTTGGGTGAAAGGCGTGTCCGTAAACGTGTTTAGGGAAGGTACCTTGACTTACATAATAAGTTTCGTGTGGATCGGAGAATGTCAGACATTACTTCCTGTTTCGGGAGTTGTACTTCCTGTAAGGAGGTCATCCTTTACAGACATGTTCAGGGCCGGTCTGAGGTCTGAGGTCCAACAGTGTGATTTTGTCTATAAGTTGTTATTTTTGTGAAAAACAACTGATGGTATCAGAATTGAAGCTGAATTTTAGAAATAACTAGTTATTTTTGTGATAGAACATCTGATGGTATGAAGAATTTAGGGTGCATTTTCTCTTTTTTCCCTCTGTTACTTTTTCGCTCTTCCCATTTTCCCTGTTTTTTTTTCCTTGGCCCCTCTTGCAGTACCTTTTGCCCCATCTTTCCCTTTCAGAGCAGCATGAGAAACTGTAAATGTTAGATTTGATAGATTTGTAGGCAAATGCCTCCATCATGTGGCGAACAAAGGTTACTGCACTGACGAACCACTCAGTAGAGTAGATCCAGTGCAGTGTTCTTATGTCAACACCGTTGAACGATTTGTTATCATATTCAGCAAGCATCATCTACCATGTGTTTTACATGTTTTCATTCATTTTGAGTATGATACAATGAAATTTGTTAAAGTTATAAGGGAAATTGTTAAATTGTATTTTCTGTTACCACCAGAAGGCGCTGTTTTCAAAATGTACAGTTTTTGCATAAGCATCTTCAGCAAGATCCCATCATCGATCGTCACGAGTTTGGTTAAGATCTGACCTTCCATCGCAAAGTTATAAGAGTTTGTTATTGTAGCGAAATACCAGACGTCATATTGTCTGCCGTCAACAGGGGGCACTGTTTTTGAAAGTGAATATTTTCATACAGGCATCTTCAGGGATTGACTATCATCAATCCTAGCAAGTTTGGTTCGGATTGGAATAGCATTCGCAAAGGGGTAGCAGTTTGTTTTTTGTCGCAAATATCTGACTTTGCAGTGTTGTCATTGCAACACTGTTGAACAATTTGTTATCATATTAGGCACGCATCATCTACCATGTGTTTTGAATGTTTTCCAAAATTTTGAGTTTGATACAAGGAAATTTGTTAAAGTTATAAGGGAAATTGTGAACTTATACTTTCTGTTACCACCAGGTGGCGCTGTTTCCAAAATTTACAGTTTTTGCATAGGCATCTTTAGCAAAAGCCCATCATCGATCATCACAAGTTTGGTTAAGATCTGACCTTCCATCGCAAAGTTATAAGAGTTTGTTGTTGTAGCGAAATACCAGACGTCATA
>NW_025321090.1:135000-186028 GCF_019176455.1 Solea senegalensis | reverse complement strand
ACAAAGGCTAATCATAATCCTGAATCCCACTCACTGCTGAGGTCTTGTTAGTGGAAAACTTTCCAGGCTGCTTTTAGTAGACTTTGAAAAACACACACGACAGCTGTGTTTTATTCAACAAAACATTCAAAATGACTAAATAGTTCAACAAGATCAAAGTGAAGAATGAATGAGCATGTGATGTGCAAGGATAAACAATCTCATTGTCTGTGGTCGACGCTGACTAGGATGTAGCTGTGGCTCTGGAATGAGAAGGTCAGTGGCCCCATTCTTTTTTTGGGACACTTCATTAGGTTCAGTATGTGTAAAGAAAGCGATTTTCCAGCTGTGTGCTTCAGAGAACGTGCATTTTTTTCTTTTAAAGTCAGAAATAAAACTGCAGGAGACAGTTACATCAATACGTGTCATTTAAAATTTAAAACAGTACGAGAAAAGGGATAAAAATTGTGTAAGATACAAAAATGTTCAAACCTACGATTCACAACAGCATGGAAACATTTTAAATTTGGGTGATGTTTGATTAAAATACTTCACCAAGATATGTCTCTGCTCATATCTGAACAATACTATGAGTTATTTTGTTAAAAGGCTGAAAAATCAAATGCCTGAAATGTGAAATAACCCTTTGTCATCCACCCGAGACAGACCTAGTATATATACATGTACAGTATGAAATTATATGATGTAAATAATGCATTCTTGCTCAACTCAACTCAATACATATAAATAATTTGTATTCCCATAAGAAATCCTATCACCTATTACTCCCTCCCCCACTGTTATGGAATGTGTAGAATGTGTGTCACATGACTTTTGCTTACCAGACCACAGGGAGGCAGTGTTGAACCATTACTGAGGTAAAAGAAGACATAAAAGTGCTGTCATGCAATGCGGCACACTAAAAGCAGGCTCACTGAAGTGCTGAGTATCTGTGTGTAATGTAAGATATTTACCTTGTCTGCACTGCTGTACAGAGTGCATGTGCAGGGAAGGCACAAGAAAGCACTTCACAGTCTGATGAAGAAATGGTGGCCATTAAACTATTCACAGTCATTCATAAAAAAAAGAAGAAGAAAGGTTTGTGAATGAGGCAAGACATGGACAACCCAATCCCCAGAGTGCAATGCTGCTTTTAAAGGTGTTTACTGAGAACACAGTTGTGTAGATACAGGCCATTGAATCAGCCAGTGAAATCTCTCAGCTTGTTTATTTACTGGATTTTCATTCATTTTTTAAATTTGTATTGCAATGAAACAGAGATTCATTGTCACACTTCTAATGTAGATTTACAAATTGTCTGCCCTTGCTTTTGCCAAACATTTAAGAAGAGACCTTGGACAAATAATAATGCCCAATTGGGCTCAAAGACTGGCAGTAAACATAAGTAATCAAGAATAATTTTAGATCTGTGTGGATGTGTGGAATCACACGCAGTTATTGTATTACCTGGCTTTTATAAAGGATTCAATTCAATGGAAAGAGGATAATGATAATTAAAAAACAAACAAACACATTGTGCATTCTCAGCTTTAGAAGTGGCAGGTTTAAGTTGCCATCGTCTTCGTTTATGTTTTATGGCAGTTTGTAATGGTTTATTTTAAGTCGGTATAGTCAGTTTAGGCAAGTTAGTAACTCACTAACTAACCCGACTAAACTAACTAAACCGAGTAGTGGTGTTTAATTACTGCAGTTACTTTCCCAAGATGTTGCATAAGTGCCTCAGCTAAACTTTCTTCTTTGGACAATGTTGCATTACCGCCCCCCTCTGGATTGCATCATCCATTACAGGCAGTTGCCTGGTCTCGCTTCTCGTTACCACGGTGACCCAGTGTCGATACTTACGAATAAGAACGCCACACAAACATCAGGCAACAAATAAACAGACGACAACGAGCTCCAAAGAAGAAGCAGCTGGAACAAAGTGGAGTTAATAAAAGCAGCCTCTAGAGATGGACAAACATGACGAGTTCGAGAGTTTTTTGAAGAATGTTGACGAAATAAGTGAGTATTTCAGTTGTTAACCTTAGCTTGCTAAGGCTAAACAGGCGTGTGAGTGAGCTCCAGATAGATTCTCCAGCTCACTGAAATTCAGACAGCCCAATGATGTTGAAACAAACAAACAAATATATCTATATCTATCTATATGTATATAAGATATATATGTAAAGTTGAGGAAGGAGTCTGGTTTAATGGACTTGTTTACTATATATATTCCATGCATGAGCAAAAATACATTAAAATGTACATAAATGTATATGTCAAAATAAAATACTGTATTTAAAAAAACAAAAACAAAAAAAAACCTCTACTGTAAATGTTGTGTCAATACTGTGTCAATAATAGCACAGCCTCATTTGGGGACATTTCTAACAAGAAAGTAGCTCAAGTAGCCCATAATATGAGCCATAACTACTGCAAGTGGTGGAGTATGGGGTTGTCACTCTCCCGCGCTGCTGTTGCAGCACAGTAGTGAATGACACCTGTGCATGAAAGAAAATGACACCACGTAGTGTCATAGCTGCTACACAGAACACCTAATGTTACACTGATCTGGAACTTGCCTGTAGCCCCCACAGGTAAATCCCAATCTCGTGTTGGGCATATGCATTGGGCCTGCCATGAGAACTGGTCAAGAACCAAAGTGATTCATGTGTGAGATAAACGCGTCTTTCGATCAACTTTGTCGGTTGCCTGAACAAGTCCAGGCAAATGAAAGCAGCATGTCAAATAGTAGTAAAAATTCATGTATATTTACAGCCCTATATGTTGACGCACGGAGTATACAATCACTGCGTGTATTGTATTGTATTGAAGGTCACCATATCCTTTCAGGTGGGCTGGTGAAGGATTTGAACTCCTCTGATGTTGAAATCAGGCAAAAAGCAATGGAGGAAGCTGATTGCTACATTGCTGCCTTGGATAAATCCAGCAGAACTCAAGTTAACAAGACTACAATCAACATACGGCCTCCACTCCAGCCTTCTTCTGTAAAGACATCCACACACACACACACACACACACTCTGTCTCACTCTTTTTCAGCCTCTGTGCCTCCTTTGTATACAGTAACCAGTAACAACTGGTGACTTCTCCTCTAGCTGTCTACTTTGCCCTCTCTTGACCTGTAAAAAGGACAATGTGACTTGGAAGAGACTTTTTCCTTAACGTTGTTCTAATAGCTTTTCTCACCCTTGTTTTACAGAGTCCACAGAGTGAATGTCCAGGTGAGCAATCATGAAAATAAATGTCTGTAGTCTCCTGCCATGAATTGAAACGTTTTGAAACGCCTTTGAAACCTGAGACATTTGACAACACACTGTTTAGCTTTGAAAGTTGTGTCAGTAGTGAGTGAAAAACTTCATCTTTCACCTCATTGCAGAAATCCTTGCCCTTACTTTTCAATGTTGTCGTTTTGTAATTAGTAGATAAGGAACCCGAAGAGGAAAGAATCTTCCTGTTTACACTGACAGCTGTACTTGAGTAGTCACCTTATAAACCTTTCCAGTTGTGTTTGTGGACACAGATTATAGCCGACACGGAGGTGAAACGCCCATATGGACATAGATTGTTCGTAGTCTCGAGAGATATTGACAGTAGCATGGCTGTAGCTCTATATCTTCTCATTGTGCATGTCAACAGAATGTTCAGCATGTTTGTTAATTAGTTAGTATTAAAACACAGATTCTCATAGCAGCATTCTGCACAAAAGAAATAGACCGAAAAGATGAAGGCTGCTCTATCCCAGCTACTTATGTTACCTGTCAGCGTGGGATTTATAAAAAAAAACCTTCAAATCAATTCAAAACAAGAAAATACACTTATCTCCAGACAAAATATTCCTCTATCTTTGTATAAGTAATTGTAAGTAATTTTTTTTGTGATCTGTATTTTTCTGTGATTCTGTAGTAGTTCTGTAGTGTACATCCACACACACACACACACAGGATTGTGAATGAGAAGGCTTTTCACTCACTTCACCGAGTGTGTGACTAAGCAGCCTGTCCTGACTTATGTCACTCTAGTCATTTTGACCAGTGCAATGACAATAACTTACACCTGATTTTGTTAAAGGCAAGGAGGGTCATTCCTGTGCGACACTGCATCATTTTAGAGTGCAGTCTCTAATAGCATTCGGGGGCCCATTTTTATGTCTCTACTCTGAAGTTTACTGCACATACAACAATGAGTTTTTTAATCAACCGTGCCTGTTTGACAGGTCGATGAGTCATGGTGCGCCACAGGAGGAAGAGACATGCAGCAAAAGACGCGTCCTTGGCATTAAAGTGACCCGGATGTGTCTTTTGCTGTCTGCCACTTGCCAGTTTATTTGGTTGAGAAAAAGTATGAAGTGAATTTTTCAACCGGTTATTAAACCACCACTTTGTTGCAGTGGAAGAGCTTATCAATGTGGATTAGAGGATATGAATGCTTCTCTCCCAATGCTTAGCCATTAGGTGGCATGAGGTATTGACTGCTCAGAACACCAAGGTACAACATAGATAGACTTGGACACTTTGGATAATGTGGCAGCAGCCCCCACAAAGAAGAGCCAGCTCTATAGGAGTACTATTTTACTCATTCTTTGGTCTCTTTGGAAATCTTAAAAAGTGGTATTTATCATGCATTTAATTTTATACACTTGCAACTTGCCCAAGCACACCGTAGACAATGTGGTTTTTCATAAAATAGAACTTTCCAATACTTCTTTTAATTTTTTTATTTTTTTTTATGAAGTTAGGTCAACAATAAAAGCAAAGTTGTTGATGAGAACCTTTCATACTTACAAGAGGCATGTGGAAATACTAACATTGAGTACATCATAGTGAGTAAGAAAAATAAATTAGGTCCTAGAGGCTGAGGAGATGGATTTTTAAACTACTGCCAATTGGCATCCAAGAAATAGCTGTCTTTTGGAGAACATTTTAGCAACAACACACAGTCAGTGCCCTGTGGAGATCTCTACAGTTATCACACCCCAGACTTTCAGAAATAAATTGATGGTCAGATTTAGCCTATCTTTAAAAATCCTCTTTTTCCCAATGCTGACAAGTTTCTTTTTTTCTTAGCTAGTTTCATGAAAATGATAGAGAATGATGCTGAAGACAGGAGACTACGGCGGGTCGCTAAAGAAAAAAAGGCACTCGGTAAGTGATTCAACAAAGATGTAGCACAACTGCTGCAATTTATCTCATATCATTCTAAATGTGGTTCTGTTCGACTCACTACAGCTCTCAAAGGCAAGGGGAATGAAGCTTACGCCCAAGAGGACTACGAAACGGCTGTGAAGTATTACAGCGACGGCATGGCTGAATTACGGGACATGCTGCAACTGTACACCAACAGAGCACAGGTATCAGGCTGAACTAACACTGCATGTGGACTCAAAAGCACGACTCCACACCAGTCTCAGTTTGAACAGAAAAACACCTTTTACTGGACTTGAATAAAACAGGTTTCCAAAAAAGCACAAGGCAACAAAAGATACAGAAAAGAGGTCTACGAGTAACCGATCTCAGTTAGTTCTTGATCCAGCCAAGGACACTTACTGGTCGGCAGACAAGACGGACTGGCAACAGACACAGGAAACACGCAGACTAAATACACAGGTGGAGTGATAATGATAAACAGGTGAAACACATCAGGGCGGGGCAGGTTATCACAGAGAAGGGAAACTTTACAGGAAGCAGACACTGCAACCAGAGGCAATGGCAATTATTTAAAAAAACAAAACAGGAAACAGAACACAAGACTACTCAGGATGTTACAGAAATAGCTGGATTCAAAGAAGTCGAAATGGGCCCTGAAAAATGCCATGTTTAGATCATTTTAATGTCATTTCTGTCTGCTATAATTGTGTATATAATTATTTCTGGTTTTGATGCCTTGTAACCACTTGCTGTTTAATGTATTGATCTAATTAGGCCTACATCAAGCTAGGGAAGTACAAGGAGGCCATCGGTGACTGTGAGCGGGCCCTGAAGGTGAGGTTGTGCTGGGAACATGTGGGTCACTCAGTTACTCCCTCATTTTTCATTGTCATCATAAGTGCAGTTCTCTGTGAACCTGGGAGCTCAGCGGAGATGCACCATATGTGTGTGTGTGTGTGTGTGTGTGTGTGTGTTAGACTGGGTTGAATGAGTAAACAGTGGATTGTGTTTTGTCCTGAAGTGAACTCACAAATGTGGTAATAGACACAGGATACATAGTCGGTGGAGGAAAGTGTGATGAAAACATTCAGGTATAAAATTGAACAGTGTCTCTTAATTTACAGGGTTTTTTTTCCCACAAGGTCACTTCAGCATTAAATTGTGATTATAAAGCCGCTATTTTAAATCATAATGTAATCATTTCACTATCACACATTCAAAGCTTTTTTCCTATTCTGCTAGCGTTATCAGCACGGTTAAGTTCAGTCGCCATACAGAGATGAGCTGCTGATTAACTAATCAACTAATAACACCCCCCATGATCACTTTCTCTCCACCAGTGCAATGAGAGGTGCACAAAGGCTTACTTGCACATGGGCAAAGCACATCTGGAACTGAGGGAATATAATGAGGTGAGCCAGTATTTTATTTACACATTACTGTCATGCATGACTACACTTGGATTCTCATCTCATTATAGCAGGGATTAAAGAAGTTGTATGGCGGGCATATAGAACACTGGTAATTATAATTATGACGTTATTACAGTGTGTTGCATATAAGCAGCCCCAGTCTCTTAGCAATCCTGTGTACAATCTGTGTAGGTTTGTCTTGAACCTTGTTTCATCTGTACTGTAAATGATATTTTCTTATATACTATACAACACAGGTGAGATATTGTTGGCTTTTGGACGGATGAGGATCATATTGATTTTCAGTGAGACAAACCAATTTTTTTCTCTTTCCTTTTTTTGCAGTCAAGACATTGCTTTGAAAAGATAGTGGAAATTGAACCTGGAAGAGAGACAATGATGAAAGGTAAAAGAAGAACAGCAGTTTGGTTTAGAAATCTTTGATGTACAAGTGTGTATATCACTGTAACTATGGCCATGTATCATGTAAAATGTTTTTTTTTTTGTCTACAAAAAATGTAGTTACTCTCGTCTTTTTTGCCGAAAATACCTAAACAATTATTGAACATATTTCTCTACATACTGAAGGTGGCTCAGCCAGGGTCATGTCAGGAGACTTTCACTACACTTTTAGTTACTGTTCTGGAATACATTTCTGTCAAAATCAGTTACAGGTTTTTTTTATCTTCTTCTTGTATATTACCTTTGTGTTGTTGATACAGAATACCTGACCCGGGTAGATTTGGAGGAGAAGAGAGAGACTCAGGAGATGAATGCAAAGCAAGAGTTTGACAAGGAAGAGGGGAAGGGCACAGCAGTGCCTCAACTGCTCGAGAAGCTGTCAAGGCCTGGTCAGATCCCTCTGTTTTACTGTGGAGGATTACAGATTCTGCTGGAAACAGTTATTGACTGTGAGTGTCCTCTGGGATGGATTTCACACAATTACCTTTCTCCTCTAATCTCTTCCTGCCACTCTTTATTCAATAACAGGTTTCTCTAGATCACCAATTTCCATTTTTTTGGGCTCAAATAGGTGCAAGAGATCAACCAACAGGAGAATTGTGGTTGAAAGACATCCTTTGTTTCTGTCTGTATAATAACCGTGGTCCAAGCATCATTTTTACTAAAAGCATGGAGATTGTTGAGACTGTAACTGTAGAGAGGATTCATTACTGTATGTAACGCTACAAAATAACATACAGAGCCAAATGTAATTAGTGTGCTTCGTCACAGTGCATCATGGGGAGTGAAACCTGCAGAGATTTAACTGTTTCACGGTATTTCAATTAGCAGAATTAGACATTCCCAAGGCCTGTAATTGCTCATATAATTTGGTTGCTAAAATGATGAGTGGGCTATTCTAAGCCAGTGCTGACAGTTGTGCCATCACCCAAGTAATGTTGTTATAAACCATGATTTGTTTTATTAAAAAAAAGAAAAGAAAGGGTAATACTAAGCTTGAAGCTGGGGAAATAGCATCAGCTCCATTTGGTGTGAAGAGCAAGTAGTTAGAGCGGGACGATAACACAACTCTATTAAGCTTTCCGAACCTGTCATGGGTGCAATTAAATCAAACATCTGCGATAGCAGGTGTCCGATCCAATGCTTCAGGCTTATACCTGTACTTATTCCTGTCAAATTGTGCTACCTGAGCATCCACTTTGCAGATGGAATATTATAACCAGTGTTTCCCACATAATTAATTTTGTCTATGGTGGAGTAAAAAAGGTTTTCATCTCTGCTGATGGGAGATTAGAGATTACTTTATATCCAATAGTTTGAGAATGATGTGACTGTATAATAGTACACACACACAAGTGTGCAAAAGGCAAAAGTGCAATGCAGTATATGAATCTAAATTGCAGCAACCGAGGCAGACACTGAATTGTAATTGTGTTATTATGGGGACTGTAAACATCTTGGAAAAACAGTTAGAGCAGCTACATTTTAAATTCAAAAGTCCAAGCCCCTTTCTTCAGACTCCCCTCCAAAGCACAGGAACGCACAATGAGCACTGCGCAGCATCGGTAACTTTCGGTACATTTCAGTCACGCTAACCATTTTCGATACTTGTTCAGCTGACAACATGATGCCGAAAAACAACAAATACTCTCAAAAGATCACAAAGACACAAAGTTAACCCAACTGTCCAGTAGAAATGGAGCCACCATGGCATCACTTTGCATCTCTTTCTGGGCTTTTCAGTTGTTGCTTGAGGAATCTGCGATCTCAGTGTTATTTCAGTTAGAGTAGTTATATTAGTTACTGATTAATGATTGATTGGTGATATTTAGTTATATTAGTTTACTCAGTGTTTACTGTTGGCATGAGTAGGTCAAAAAAGTCTCATGAAACATAAAGTTGAAGAAATACAATAACAATTTATGTGTAATATTTAAAAACTATATAGTGTGTCCACACTAAGCTAACTAGACTCATAACTGTGATTTACAGACTGCACCTGTATTGGTGGCAGTAGATTCATGTTGGGGTTTTGTGGTTCCACCATCAGGTGTTGTGACACACGACTGTGGAATTTTCTGGTCTCTGTTTTAGAATTGTTTCACCCCAAAATGCAACATCTGTGATCAAGTACAAAAGAGCACCTCAAACTTAGTAGTACATTAAAATTACATAGTACAACATTAATGGGGAACATAATGAAAATAGTTGCAAAATATAAATCATATGTAATTGCTTTAGCTTCTGGCATGCGATTGTTGGTAAAGGTAACTGATGTCTGTTTACCAATTCTTCTACCATATGAAGGGAGGGCATTAAATACAAGCAGCACCTGCTCTCCACCAGTCTGTTCACCTCACCTTTGTTAGTTGCTGATATTTCTGTGAATGTTTTTGACCCAACAAATGACTTTGAAAAACTCCATGCTGCTAATGTAACTCATTTTTAGCTATTGTCGCGAGGCAGAAGCAGCAGCTTTTTCCAAAACAGCTTAACAGAACAGTGTATCAAGGTCAATTGCCCTTTCAGCACTATTTATTTTTGCCCCATTTTCGCCGCAAAGCAGTTGTAGTAAAGTCGTTTTTATATGTTCCATTACGTCTCTGCACACAGATGAGAGATTGGCGAACCGAATATTAACTTGCATCATTGTGAATTTGATACCTCTGCTTTTGTTTTATGGTCCACTATTTGTAGTATACCATGTTTGCTGCACTGACTGCCCTTTGCAAAATAAAAAGATTATTTTTATTCATTGCTGCTTTTTCCTTTAGATGAATAAAAGTGTACTGGTGATATAATGTCTCTTTCACAGTGCCATTCAGCTGGAAAGGGCAAAGCTTACATAACTTACAAGCCAAAGGATCCCAGCAGGGCTGACATTACAAACTTTCACCCCTACAAGTATGATCTCACTACCCTGCTCTACGTTCCCATTATCAGTAGAACTCTCAACATATTTTATTCATTCTCCGCTCTCCTACTTTTGACCGTAAACAAGCCAAGCTAAACTAATAGAGAGAGAAAAATGTTGTGCTTCTCTAAAACCTTAAGGCTACCTGATGATGATATATAGTTTCCGGTTGTCTTACTACTCTTCTCTTTTAACAGGTACAGGGCAGACCCTTTTCAGACTGAACAATGGCTTTACTATCATCAGCAGCAATGACACAGTGAGGAGGTAAGGAGACCAGAGGGAGAGATAGATGTCAGTTCTCAGAGGAGCTTTGACAGATGGACCTAGAGACAGGGGTGTACAGAAACAATGATGGCCTAAACTAAAGAGCTCATTCTCTGCCCCCTCTCTGTCTGCTTATTTGTGTGATAGCCTAGCGAGGAAAGGATGAACTCACTGGAGATTTAGATGAGCCCCGGAATAAGCAAAGGCTCTGTGTTTGTCCTGAAAGAGCGGCTGTTTCCTACAGATACCAATTATGACTCCCTCACGTCAGATCACTAAGGCTATTATTAACTTGCCACATCGTTTCCGTGTTGTCCGTTGTTAGCAATGTCATTATTCAGGTTAGGACATAATGTGCAAAGAAAGTAGAGTCTGAACTCAAGGAAAAAAAGCATTTTGCTGTGAGCCTGCAGAACCAACTGAAATATTTGGGCCATGTAGGAAAGAGAACCAGTGCCACTGTGTCACGGTATATCCTCCTTTTAATTAAACCTTCTGTAAAGTCTCCAAAAAAGTACAAAATATAAAAGAAATTAGTTTAAAAATCATATATCGTTTCTTTATCAGTGTTCGTGTGTTATATTCTGTTTTCTGTAATTTTCATTTCGCTTCTTTGGATTATTTCAGGCATAGGTTTGTGTAATGTACTTTTTATGTTCCAGTTATTATAGCAATATTACAGTTTGATTTGTAATGTTAATTAAAGGGCAAATGCTTAAAGATCATTATTTCCCCTACAGTTGCCTGTTGCAGAAAACAAAGGACATAAACAGCCAACAGTTATGTGTCTCTGTTCTGAAATTATGGAGGAATATCTGTCATGGAAATGGTATGTAGACCAGCGTTGAGCTCCACTTCATTTTCTCTCTTCGTCTGTGTAACCTTTGGCTCTCATTGATACAGCGGGGAATATAATAAGTACTTTATTATGGCATAGTGTACTTGCTTGACTGTGTGATATATTAGCCTCATCCTGTTTCATGCCTTTTATTTGTCTTTGAGTCACATAAGCTTTGTGCAGCCGGCAATCTGTGTTTACTGTTATTTACACAGCCGTTCACAATGTGTGTATTTAACATCATATGAACAACAGAGTATATCTTTGCCAAGTCACTGTTTATTCGACTGGGTTTACAACATTGGAAACACTTATCCAGATAACTCAGCTCTTTCCTTTCAGGTGAAAACCAGAAGATGCTACTGAGGTGCCCAGTTGCCAGACAGGCCGTTGTTCATTTGGTTGCATCTGAGCAAGTTGCAGTACGGAAAGAATGTTTAGCATTACTCAGCGTATGCCACATGGGAGATGTTTGGCCATTGAAAGTCTGAATGTGCGCAGGTAAGATATTTATTGTGTTGTCCTCAAATGCAACTGCACAATAAGAGCAATAACTTAGTTGGAACAAACTGTCTGTACTTGTACAAATCTAGTAATACAGCAGGAGTGGAAATAGATGCATAATATAGACAGAAGTGGTTGTCTAATTATTTACTATTATCTCAAGGACAGTGTTTTACACATTATCCCGCATTATGAAACCATTACAAATGATGCATAGTGGCCCAATGAGTTCTCATTATCTGTGTGTCTGATGAATGTGAATGTAAGCTGCAGCAGATATGATGTGCAGTTGAATAGAATGAGACACATTATTGCTTCATTTTCACATGGGCCAAAAGGCAGACTCCTAAATTGTAATAATAATAATTATGTGTCATTTTACAGAGCTGATGTTCTTTTTTTCTTTCTTTCTTTTCTATTGGATCTCTCTAAAGGTTAGCGAGGAACCTCATGGTGTGCATCTCAAGGCCAAAGCAACGGGAAGAGAACGCAGCAGTCAACATTCTGGAGAGCTTTGCAGCAGAAAACAAGTATGACTGATTAATATACAAACACATTTTTAGGCAGAATTCATTGTATTATCGATGAGCTATGCAGTCTACTGACCATAGTCTATATCAGATCCATATACCGTGTATGAAAACACATTAAAACCCACCAGGAGAGGAGATGTCCTCTGAGAATCAGAAAATGTGGCCTCCTTCATAAATCAACATGTAGCATCCAAGAGTAAATGTCACTCAAAATCAAAAGGCTGATCTAAACTTGCTTCCCCACTCCGCCTCATGAAAACAGACATGAAAGGGCAGCCGAGGCACTCAAACACAGCAGGATATAAGTCGCTGCATCCAGCAGTGAGATCGATTTTCCCTGTTCACAGTTCAAACACAACTGCTCCACAAAAATGTACCGTATCCTAGTTTAGATTAGGATACAGTTTAGAAACTTCATTCAAAACAGTTTTTTTACAGTCTTTTACAGCTCATTACTAATGACTTTTCCTACAAAAACACGCACGACTGACTTTACCATTTATTTGAACATAAAGAACAAAACTCCATATGCAAAACAGTTCCACAATGTATTTTTTGTGAAAACAATATGGCAGCGTAACACTGTCTTCAAAACAAAATAAAACATTGCCCGTCTTACACACGGTCACATTGTTACACAAGTGCTGAAACTGAGCTATTCCCCATCGCTCGATCAGGTCTTGGGAACCCATGGCACGTGAGACAGACTGGAGGAGAAATGAGTGATACTAGAACTTTGATAGAACATCAATATGGGAGCCACATTTTGTGTGACAACATTTGTTTTACTTTCACTCATGACAGGAAGACATCAGAAGAATGTATGTGGCTAAGCTAACCTGTTCAAATCAAATCCTACTCCAGATCGACCAGCAGGGTTGACACAAGTGGATCGACTGTCTTCCTGTTTGTTGTTGCTATTTTTCTTTGACACTTCACCCTGTTCAGCCTGAATCTCCTCAAAAAAGAAAACAGAACGCTCAGATTCACACAAAATGTAATAGATAAAACAATGTAACGTATCACTCTCTCCCTTTTTCCCCCCACTCAGTGTCTGATTTCACTACTAGACCACCAGACCACTACCAGATGGGGTTTAGTTAAACTTTAAGTTGAAAGATTTTCTTGTCCGCTCAGATCCGAGGAGAACTGAGAACTGGTATCTGGGGAAGGAAACTTGAAAGGCGCCTCGCTTGTGTCTCATCTTAAGTCATGGCTGTTAATATTGAACACCAGGTCTGGTTATAAGAATATGTGAGTGAATGAATGTGTAATTACAGGTTATCACTGGTATTTTTTTGCATCACTTTGTTAGTCTTCATCATTCTTTATGGATATTTAAGTAATTCATAACGACACATTCCAGATACGTCTTTGTGACAGCAGACAGGTTGACTGGTCACAGTCGGAAAAGTACAGGTGTTCCTGGTAAAATTAACGATGACTGTGTTCCATTCAAGCGTCCCTGTGATTAATTTCATGTGTGCTTTTTCTACTGTGACATAAAATGATTTGTTTTACAAATCTTTTAAAACATCAACAGAAACATTCCCCCGAATCTGGTGCAAATGTTCTCTTAGAGTCACGGGTGAACAGATGAGATTTTTAGAAGAGTAGTCACTCTCATCTCAAGTCGAGTCAATTTTATTTATATAGCCCAAAATCACAAACACAATTTGCCTTGAGGGACTTTAGAGTCCGTCCAGCAAGTGACACACACAGAAACCAATGTCAAACAATTTTAGTCGACTTTTTACACATGTAGGTTTCACATGTAGAGAAACATGTTCAACAAACTATGAACAAAACATCACATTTACAAAGAGTGGGAACACATAAAATCCAGAAATGTAAAATGTAGAAAATGGAGGGAATTTGACAGAAGCGGATGGTTACAATAACAGTAACATCTGTTACAACATAGTACATTTATGGCCTTTGAATGTGACATTTAAGTAATGCCTTGAAGATTTTTTTTTCAGATTTTGCGAGACAGAGGCTGCATGGAGTGTGCGCTTCAGATTTTAGAAGAATGGCTTTGCTCACATTAACAATGATGCAAAAACCAACAGAGAGTCATAAGGAAATGACATAAAGAGTTGCAGAAAGTTGTGAAAGAATATTTCTGTACTTTCTGGGATGTAAAGGTCACTGTGATGAATGGAGGAGTTCTCTGTTGGTGTGCAATCTGCAGACTCATCATGAGATGTCACTAATTCTTACACACTGGACCTTTAACGTTTACTCAAAGATGAAGTGATTAGATTCTGGTGATCTGTGTGTCTTAACCATGTATAAGATGTACAAACTAATATTAAAATTTACTTGTTAGGGTCTCTGCAGAAGGCAAGGGTAGATATGACCCCCTTTTTTGCTGCTTGACTGAAGGACGCAGAGGCAAACAACCATGAATCTACACTTTGCAGCTGAACTGTGATGAAAAAAGTCATCAAAAGTGTGACATTTTAGAGACTAGTTGCTATGTGGATTTATCTGGTTGGATTTTAAATCTACCTGTTTGATTCAAAACGTGGTTTGTTCCTTTGTGTAATACCTACGAGTGAGGAACTTCTAACATAAATAAATAAATACATCACATTTTCTTACAGATTTCGCCTTCAGTTAAGGGATGTGTTGACCGACTCCATCACTGGGCCATTTACATCCGTGCTGGTAAGATATTGTGTGTATATCATGTGTGTGTCGTTTATGGCTAAGATTTGAATTGTGGTTATGTTAAGGTTAGGGTTAGGCATTAACTGGTTATGATTAAGGTTAGTGTATGTATATGTTTATTTGTTTGCATCTGGGCAAATGTACACTTCTCTTTCTTATATTTCAGAGAAATATCAACAAGTCCAATCATCACGTTCTCCCATCACTGATTTCGGCCATTGGCTGTTTGGCTCAAGACGACGTCATCCGTCACAAACTTGCTCACGATTCCAGTTACTGGGAGACTCTTCTGTTTGCCATTGTTAGTATCATTACTGATGCTATTCAGAAAAAAAGAAAGCCACACATTTCTTATTGTAGTAATTCACTGTGAGTTTAGATGACTGAAAAAGTCAGTGACTGTAAAATGTTTTCTTCTTTAACTTGCTGAACAATTGTTTTTACATTGCAGAGACAGTGCAGTTCATATGAATCCAAAGACATTCTCTACCCCATGCTTGGATTAATCATCAACCTTTCAACTGTGACTTCCCCAGTCATCCAGGTAAGACAGGATATGCCTGTCGAGGTGTATTGTGAGGACAACTGTGAACAAAAAGAAGCTTATCAGTGACGTCAGCGGAGGTGGAAGGTACTGAAATATTCTACTCTTTAAGTAAAAGTACCACTATTTTGATCACATTCTACTTAAGTACAAGCAAAAGTACTGGTCTAAAAATGTACTCAGGTTAGAGTAAAAAAAAGTAGGACAAGGGAACAATTTGTAAAGGCAAACCTTTACAAATTCAACTGCCGACAAAATAAAATATGTAAACACATAATGTGTCATGCGAAATGGGTTAAAGGTCACAAATGCGTTCACTTTCTCATTCACTCAGGGACCTTAATTAACGCCAATTCACCTGTTTCTCATCATCTCATCATTCACTGCCAAGTGAAATTTACTGCTTAACGGAGGTGATTTAAAACAATAGTGAAGTACAGTACTTAAAAAGTAAAATAACACTTTAAAAAAAAAAAGTACACCAAAGACCTACTCAATTACACTAACGTGAGTAAATGTACTTCATTGCCCTCCACCTCTTGACTTTGGTGCCATAATATGTATGGTAAGGGAGTATTTGTGTGATCCACGATGTGTGATGTCACTTATTCAGAGGTGACATGCATGTGAGAATTGTCTTGGCCTCTTCTGTGTCCCTGCTGTTTTGTAGGAGCATGCTGTTTCACTCTGTGACTGCTGTCAAGGCCTGTTGAGAGACAGTGACGGAGGAGTCATAACTGTGAGTGAACCTTATTTTAGCACTAAATTATAATTCCCATTAGGGTTGAAAAGAATAAAACAAAATCATGGAGTAGGTCTTGGAAACGCATGGCATTAGTCACATCATTATTTCCATGTTTGACCACTTTGTTGAAAGGTTTGAATAATATGGCTGGGAGTATTGAACAGTTGTTGATGATGCTCGCTCTTGTTTTCCA
Source organism: Solea senegalensis (assembly GCF_019176455.1). Lineage (NCBI taxonomy): Eukaryota > Metazoa > Chordata > Actinopteri > Pleuronectiformes > Soleidae > Solea > Solea senegalensis. Next base: position 169,794 of record NW_025321090.1, on the reverse strand, counting down.
CGCTTGTGTACATCCTGTAAAGCACAAGTCATTTGTTCAGATAACTAGACAAAAACAAGAGACATTTGTCTTGAGTAATGAGCCTTTTCCAGAGCTTGTGAGCTCATTGACAATGTGTCCCAAAAGGAGGGAACAGCAATTCACAATGTTCAGAGGATCCTGTACATGCGTCATTACAGTTGATTAAAACTCCAGTTGCAGGTGCTTGTGCTAATGGCTGTTATAGCAGTTTACCTCTGCCTTTGCCATGCCCTTCAAATGCCACAATGCAACCCCTCTGTCCCTTTTCTCTTTTTTTAGTTTTTACTCATTGCCGCTCTCTGACAGGTTTTCCTTCTTGTTGCCTGATGTCATCAGTGTTTCTGGTTTCCTTACTAATTAAGGAGGAGGTCATGTTTTTGGCTGCATTTGTCTGTTTGATTGTTTGTTTGTTTGTTTTTGGATTTGAACAGGATGGTTATTCTTGAGGAATGCATCGGGACTTGTGAAGAACTGAGCAGCATTGTCACAGCGCTTCCTCTCGCTCTCAGACTCTTTGTGCTAGAGAGAGTGCGTTCGCTCGCTCGTGGGTTTGTGCACATACAGCATATTCAGACACTTTGCTGATGTTCTCGCAGAGTGTGACAGGGCTTTAATTTCCCATGCATGGTTTCACATTTGATAGCTGAGAAGCTGATTGGGACCTTGGAGTTTGGTATTCATCTCTTAGCGTGATATCCATGTAGATACTATACACTTCTGCTGACTCAGCAATTACCTCTCAATTTTGATGAACCAAAATCACTGTACTGTGACTCAAGCTCACTCAGTAGCTCCTTGAACAGGTAGCTGTTTAATCTTCTGCTTTTGATGAAATGATATGGCTAAAACAACAGTTTTTTTTTCTTTTCTGAAAAATCTCATGCCCTATTGGTATCCTGAACAACATCGGGCTACTTTGTCCAGTGCAAGAAGCTCTACTGTTATTACCTGTGCCAAGGAGGTTATATTTTCACTTTTGTCTGGCTCTTTGTAAGCAGCTTAGCTCACAAAGTATACAACTGATTTGAATGAAACGGTTATGGCCCAAGGAAGACGTTAGATCAGATATTTTGATTAGACATTTTGTACCCATCTGCTTCCCGTGTTCAAAAAGCTTCAGTTTCTCTGTCCCCAATAATCTCCACAACTGAACGAAAATGATCAGCATTTATATCACTGGGAGCTTTCCGCTCTATCTTAAAAGACCGACAACGGGAATCCATTGAATAGTGCCTGTGTTAAATTGTTACTGCAACTCCTGCACTTTATTTGTCTATTTACTTGCACTTTTATATTTCAATGTTTGTCTTATAACCGTTATCTCCCTGTTTTTATTAACTACGACATGTGCTGCTGCCTTTCTTGGCCAGGTCACCCTTGTGAAAGAGGTCTTGATCTCAATGGGTCTTTTATCTGGTTAGATAAAGGTTAAATTAAAAAAGAAAAAAGAAAAAAGATGGAGATCCGGATATGGAAACTGTGTGTAGTGAACGGCCAAAGGGTTTACTGTCTCTGAGAGCTGAGAGTGTTATTTATTTTTGTACGTTTTTATCATATCACGGAATTATGTAACATGGGGGCCCATGGCAGAGTAGTGTTTATCTCTGTTTCGTCACAGCCAAAAGGTCACCAGTTTGAATCCTGGTTTGGCCGAGTTTGCATGTTCTACTGCCGTGTTTGTGTGCGTTGGGTTTTCTCCGGGTACTCTGGTCCATGTAACCTGCCTCTTGCCCTATGTCAGCTTGGGAATTAATGAGCTTATATTATCTGTCGCTGAGCTTCCCCTCCTCTGTACGAGCTTTTCAGTTTTCGATCTTTCTAGCATGTGCTGCCATTTTGTGCTGGGTAGGCAGGATACCGTCGGTTAATCAGAGAACATGGCTCCCTGCTGCTTCTATAATACGACTGCTGAAGATGAAAGCTGTATTGATTTATCTTATCGTTCCTACTGATGTCTTTGAAAATAATCCACTCTAAATTGGAAAAAATATTTTTAAAAATATTTCTCTCAACTGACCAATTTGCTAACAAAGTGTGCATTTTGTTTTCTAGAGTTCATTCACATGTGCAAACGTATTCATTTTGCCCTCAAATATATAATGTGTGATTGAAGACCTTGTCTGCAGGACCAAACCAAGACTATCCTCTACCTTTTTTCAAACCACACTTTGGTTCATTTTGTTTCCAGTCAGAACCGTTTGTCTCCTCATCATACCTGTGTTGTCTTTATCTTGTGTTATTGTGCCCACATGACAGCTGTTTCCCCATCTTTTTTCCTTACTTCTACCTCACGCTATCTTCTCTCGTCTACATTCACACTTCTTTGTCTTCCAGAGAGCCACAGGTGTTTTGAGCACTGTCCTCCCTCAGTCCTCTGAAGCTGTTCAGCATGTTATTCAGGGGGGTGTGGTTCGGACCATGTGCCGGCTGCTGAAGGTACATATGGAACATACCACAGCTTCTGAACCACGTATGAATGGATAAATTCACAAGACGCCTGGATTTTGTTGGACGTCGATAAGAGACACAGCAAGATTTTTCTTTTGGAGCATGATTATTTCTTCGCCATGTAAATGACTGGCCAGGGTTAAGCTCAGCTCTTTATATACATGCATATATGCATGTATATAAAGAGCTGAGACTGCATCCACTGGAGTAAGGCGATTCCAAATAATTGAAATAACCTCACTCCAGTTAAGGCCGACACAAATTAGCCTCTAGATGTTAGAAATAGGCTAATTTAAATAGCAGATCATGTCATTTATCTTTGTTATGGACTAATTTACTATAGCTGTGTTCTGCTTGTCTATGTGTATGTCTTGTCACCATTAGTCTGGGGTGACACACACACACATGTACACTCACTCGCTCGCATGCACACACACACACACACACACACACACACACACACAGGAAAGTCATGGCCTCAGGACTGATCTTGTGTTACTTAAAGTTGCAATAAGAAAATTAAGGACATAAAATCAGGTTTGGGTCAGAGGAGAAAACACATTTTTGACCTGCTTCATGTATATGTAGATTCAGTAACCAAATTAATCTATTACACAACAACTACTGGATGTAAACACACTACAAATGTGTAGTGAACCTCTACTGTATATTGACACTGGCATTCCCCAGCACTGCATTGACACACACAGAGCTGATCAGTAATATGGTCGACTCACAAGCTCCAACAACAACAAAATCAAGAATATCAATCGTCACAATAGAGTATTTACCAAACATTCACTGTTGCTTTCTATGAAGAGCAAGTTTGTTGCTTAAAATAACTGCCGACGTGTACAGATATGATCACTACAAGTCACTTTCTGCTGCGTAACATGACCTGATTGTAGAGTTTACAAACACACTCTACCTATTTTAAAGTCATTGTTATTTCTGTGTTTGCCTACCCAGGGACCAGGGCAGACTGCAACTAAATATGCCATTAAGACTCTGACAGTGTGCACCGCTGCCAGTCATTTGGCTCGGGAGGAGCTGGTGAAGTCTGATAAAAGTGAGGAATGATTGACATGTCAGCATTACTCTTACAAGCTCCTTCATTAATCCATGAATAATATTTCAGGGTTGACCTAAAATGCAAATCAAGTGTGTGTGTGTTCGTGTGCATGTATGAGTGAACGTAGAGTTTACAGTGTTTACATGTTGATATTATTGTGCAAGTGCAATTGAATCCTCTTCTGCTTTGTTTTGTCACTATTGTTTACCATAGAACTCTCTACTTTGAGTCATTTGCTGCGTTCAAGTTCTGACGAATTGGTGTCAGGAAATGCCGCACTCTGCTTGGCCCACTGCCTTGAATTGGAGGGAATTGCCAGCAGACTGCTTAACACGGATATTGTGCTGCTGCTGCTACGCCTCTCGGCAGGGGATGCAACGAAGTCAGCTGTGCAAAAAAACTCTGCAATTGCTCTGGGGAAGCTGTGTCAATCTGAGCCCAGGTGCCCTGATGGTTTGCTAGAAATTAAATACATAGTAATAACGTGCAAAAAGAACTAAATTACGCTTGGCTTTGTCGTAAAATATTCAGCATTAAAGAAAATAATACATGACGAGTGTGCATTTCTACAAAGACATTTATTGTGTATTTATTTATTTTTTTCGGGTTACAGATCGCTACTTGATGCGACGCACTGATCTCTCATAAATTTCCATATTATAGTTTCGACTTGAAGCTAAGCTAATTTGTTTGTCTTCTGTCTTCATTTCCAGACACTTGAACAAACTTCGAGAACTACACGGCTTTGAGGTTTTGCACTCGTGTATGAAGCTCATCACATGAACCATCGACTGGGTAAAGCAACATACAACCAAAAAAACAACAAAAACACATCTGCTATCATTGTTTTCTTCAGTTTTCAATCACACATATTTAAACACAGTTACATTATATCTCTTTGTCTGGAGAAAGCTAAGCCTGTAATGGAAATAATCAAATATTTATTTAATGTCAACTAATCAACTTATCTACATAAACAAGGTCAAATATTAGCAATGTTATTGTATGCCCTTGTTTTTCATGCCCACGTGAATTCATTTCTTTAATTACCATAAATACAGTTGCTTGAAATTCATTGCAAGCACCATCTTAATGTGTGTAGAAGTATTTTATAATATAAATCCCGAAAATCCGAATCACTAAGACAACTCAAGAGGTTACTTTTAAAGTGATATGTAACTGGGATTTTATAACACTGATATTGATCCAGCCGAGTTGTTTACAGTCTAACTCATAAAAGTGTTTACTGATGTAACTGTTGGTGTGTAAAGCGTTGACCTTATTTCAAGTAAAACTAAATCTTTTTTACAAGATGGTAGTTTCATTTATTAGAGATAAGACCTGTGAACTGCATTTTACCTGAAGTGTGAAATCTAATCCTTGTATAAATGAACTGCAGAGGACAAACACTCCCAGTAATGGATGACACCATCTGTATCTGTGTGTTCAAAGAACCAATACCTTCCGCTCAGTTAGATTAAAAAGTAATAAGAATATTCACTGGGGGTGGAGTAAGCGAGCAGGAATGTGGTTTAACCGATTCCGACTTCTCTGCTTTGTTTAGTTTTTTATGACGAAAGGTTTTCAGATATATTTTTAAATGCTTTAACAGAAATACTGTTCTACTGTGTATACCACGGTATGTGATTGGAGTGAAGCTGAGGAATTTTGAGTAGAAAATTAAATAATAATAATTAAAGTCACCTTATCTCTCGCTCCATCTTAATCTAATTTAACTATAACAGTGTGAAGTATATGTGAGGAAGAGGAGGATAATGAGAGTAAATGATCTTATTTGGAATAAATCTGCCTCCTGTGAAAAGACCGTATAGCCTCAGCCTATTTACACCGCTGTATTTTAACGTTAGTGATAATGTTTCATGTATATATATATATATATATATATATATATATATATATATACATATACATATACATATATATATATATATATATATATATATATATACATATATATATATATATATATATATATATACATATATATATATATATATATATATATGTATACACACACATACATATATACACACATACATATACACACATACATATACATATATACACACATACATATACATGTATATACACATATACATATACACACATATACATACATACTAACATACATAGACATACACACAAGTTTAGACTGGTAATAGTATTACTTAAAAGCATATTATGTCGCCTGAAAAGTGTTTTGAAATGTCAGATATCTTAGCTGTGTCAAGGATTCCAGTGTTATACAAATGTATCATCATATCATCACTGCAGTACTGGTACTTTGAACTGGCAGGCGAAACCCTGAGCACCGCTTATAAAGTGGCGCTGTAATTTGTCCATGTGGCCTTCAGTGTTTCCTATTGTGGCTGTTATTTCTCTCAAAGGAAGATTTGGGAATTTACTTTTTTCTGTGCAGTCAGGGCAGAAAATGATTCATATGGTTACCTCACAGAGCAAACAAAAGCCGTGGCAAACAAAAGCTATAGCTTTTAAATGAAGACTGACTGTTCATGGCACAGGGTCAGTAACTACAGAGACAGTCCATTCGTGCTTAACAATTTTCTCTGGTTGGTCATGTATGACACCAGACCAACAACACCTCATGAGAGAATACAAATCAGAAAAGCATTAGCCGTAATTGCCTCACCGAGCAGAAACGCCCCAAAGTCTATCCATCACTCCAACAAGAGCCAATCCATCTGCTACGATGATACACAATCCCATAATTATATGACGATTGTTCACTCTTCTACACAAGCTGTGTTTGAATCGATGATGAATGACACCTCCTGAGCTGGTGGTCAGATGTAGTGAAAACCTCTTCCTGGCTTCACACTCTGCTTGATAACTCGAATTGGAGAAACACCACTTTTTTTCCACATGTGTTGATGGAGGGTCGGTAGCTTCTGTTAATCTACATCTCGTCCTCATATAATTGATTAACCTGGCTGCCCCGGGTAATGGCAATGATGATAAATGATACCCAAGTAAAAGGATGAAAAGGGATTTCAAAATTGGGGGAAAAATGAGCATCCGTTGAGTGGGAGTAATCCGTCTTAGAAAAATGATACAGCAGAACATTTAGTAAGAGGAAATACTGTGACAAACTCGTGTTTGACCTGCCTGAAAGATTGAAGAGCATCTGCTGAGAGATTTGTAGCTCTGCCTGCTCTGTCACCTAATGCCTCATCAGACTCACTTAGTACAGAGGGGCTCACCTTTGATTTCAATCAATTTACATCTCATCCCCGAGTTCACATTAAGAGACAGAATGATGCGAAACAGTCAACAGATAAGTCACCTAAAACATCACGATTTCTAGTGTCGTGAGGTAATAACTCTTATCATTAAATACAACTATCATTCTTTGTTAAAATATTTGGAATAAATCCCAAGATACAGACACACTGAGATGTCAGTGATACCTTGAGAGGACACCAAGAATCGATGGAGTAACACCTATCCTATTTTTTTTTACATAGAACATCAAGTTCAGCACCTCAGGGTTTGATCTTTCATCCAAGTCAGTCTCTGTGGTACAAAAGCAAACAATGGAGAACAAAGAATTGCAAAAAAAATGCTTCTGAAAGGCACCTGACAAACTTCACCGATGTGTTTTTCCAAAATCAACCTTTGGGCGTCAGCAGTGGGCGAGTAAACATGCCTGTCAACACTGAAGCTCCCAAAAGCAGTGAGTGATCTTGTATCACATCCTCTTCCAAGTATGCTTTTGACTGAAGCTCATCATCACACAACCTCCAACAAGCCTTGGTGGACCAACCATTAAAAATCCAGATTTGCAGTTTCTCACATAAGCAGAAGTGAGTCTTTGATGACTGCAATGAAGAGCCAAACATCTGATCAACCAAGTTTGTGAAATAAAGAACCCATATAGGTGTTGCTACCCAAGGATTCTGCCATCAAGCCTGAATCTGGAACTGTGTATTATGACACTAACAACACTCAGTTGTCAGTGTCGGATAAAGAGATTGACAATAAGCAGACTTTTTCAAGAATCCATCAAAACGCTCCCAGGAGAGGACTTGATGTTAGCAGTGATGTGGGGGTCAATACACCAGTTTATTCCAAAAAGCATCAGTTTAATCAGTGTCTATGTAATAGTCCACAATCTGAAGCCGAGTGATAGAAATGCTCATGTTTGGACTGTAGCTGCAGAGGACGAGGACAAAAGGGAATATTAAGTGGGAAGGCAATCAGGGCAGAGGAAGTCTGCAGACAAAAGAGATACTAAGGTTTCAAGAAGGGGAGAGGAGAGCAGGGAAGATGAAAAGTCAGAGACAAAAATTGATTTTATTTAGATATGATAAAAATGAAAGCAGGAACGAGGAAGAAATAATTAATAATGGACTAGGGGGAGATAAAAATACAGACAGTACAATTTTAAAAAAAAGAAAACACACACACAATGCCAAGACAATTGGAACGCACAAAGGGAGAAGAGTAAAAGTAAAAGATAAAGTAGGGTGCTGGAGGGAAAGCTGGCTGCGCCTGAAATAAATATACTGAATTTCATGTATGAAAGAGGCAGAGAGAGACTTTGACAAGAGAAGGATCAGAGGTTGGAAAAGAGAAAACAACAAGAAAGGACATGCATAACAAGGGAACAGGGAGAGAGGACATGACAAATGTTCCCCTTGGATTAACTACTAATTTTAAAGAACTGAATAGAGACAAAGGACACACTCTTACAGACTTGTCTTGCTGCCTCAGTTTGATTAAACAGTCAGGCGTCACTGAGCATAGGCCCATTCATCTGAGGGAAAGTACTGCAAAAGTTGTTGGAATGAAAAATAATCAATTTTCCTACGAAGTGACAAGCAATCACAGAGCGCTGCTTCAGCTCTGTGGTCTCAGAGCCCAAAACTATCAAGACTGACTCGTCCCAAAAAAAGCAATACACAGAGATTGAAGTGCACACGTCTACTCGCGGCACCATGCTTACTAAGCATGGCGGAATGTCTTCACTTGCTAAAGAAAGAAGAGCAAAGTTGTTGATGCGACACTTTCTGTGCACGATAAAGCGAAAGTGGTCCCACTTGTCTCTCGTAAATATGTGCTTCACAATTCAGAAACAACACGCTGCCAATCGCCACCCTACAATCCGAAAGTCAGACCCACTTTCGAAAAAAAACCTACTACTTTCACTTTATCAATTATTTACAGGAGTTCAGATCATAGGCATAAATGTAATACTTCCCTTTTGAAGGCAAATTCACTTTTGCAGACTAAAAATAAACAGAGCCGAGCAGAGCACGAGTCCAGTGTCGAGAAGCCTCTGATCTCTAACATAATTCAAGATGTTCATATATCAAATTCAATTAAAACGTATTCCATCCCAGCAAAGACTTGCACCAGGCCATCCACAGTTCTCATCTGAGAATCATCCCTCCATTGGTCAAATGCAGCCTCACAGAGGGGCCGTCTGTCCCGCACATAAGTCGGTCCTTCTCCTCCTCTGACAAGACTTTAGGCCAAACCGTGCTCAGAGCAGACAGCCAACTCAGAGACTTTGCATGCCACTGTTGATGATAACAAGCAGAGATCAGTACAGACCCTAATGGCATCAATGAGCCCTGAAGCAAAAAACAATCAATTTCCTCTCAGCTGCACGTCACCACTGCTAAATATTAGGCCGTTTACCTGGCACATACGACAAGACAGGGCTAACAAACGTCAGCGCCTGACAGGGAAATATTCAAGGCCAGCGCTGACGCCGAATACACAAATAGCCACAATGAGTCGTTTGGTAAATAAAACTGAGAATGCATGCATTCAGATAGAACTGTGCAGCAAATGGCAAAGATTTGAAAAGAACACTTTCTCTTTTACACATGCTGAAGGAGGAGTAAACACCTCGCCAACAACGCTGATGCATTCTAGTGTCAATAAAAAAGCCTCTAATTAGAATAATCCTGTTCAAGGTACATGGCAGCGCTGATGGCAACAGTACAGTATCTACAGATATGAAACGAGCAATAAACCCACACTGTTTGTGATACAAGTGTGGATGTGGTATCTGTTGGGATGCAGTGGTACGACAGCATTATTTAAATCAGATAGTCTGCCTGAAAACCCCCCCAAAAACATGGTGCAAAGCTAATGATGTGCAGCAACATCCAGCAAAACCCACTGAGAAACTAAATGATCCGCACGGACCACAAAGCACCGGGGGTGACGACGCTATTCCTGTTCCACATAATTTCAGAAGTAACATTAGGGCCCGAATACATGCGGCCAATAAGCTGCTGACCGGATTAAGAATATTACCTCTAAATTTCCGATTAATAACGCTACAACTAATGGATTTGCAATGTCTGGCACCCGTGGTTAGTGTATGTGATGCAACTGTTTCCACATAAGCTCATGAATTAATGCTGACCGCCAGTGAGAATAAACAAGTTGTTAATGAAAAATCATCTCAGCCTGCACACGCTTAGCATATGGCACGGTCCGACGGTCCAAATGAGTCTTTGTCACTGAGAGGGCCTCCCACAATTCCTAAACTTACCCCTGCTGTGAAAAGGGAAATGGGAGCAAAAACACAGAGCAGACTGAGCAAAACATTTCTATGCAGGCTATCAAACAAAGCCAGCATGTTCCTTCTGCCACATCTACAATGGCACGCATCACTCAACCTGCACAGGGCAACCAAGAGCTGAAGGAACACATGACCAAACATGCATGATTGGAAAAAGAGAGCAACATTCTTCATTATATACCCTGGCAGCCAGGAGGGCCTTTGAAACCAGACTTGCTTTTCACAAGATGCTTCTGTAGCACATAATCTGGATAGAGCAGTCCAGCATGAAAGAAACACAGGAAACAGGGAAAAAAATATGTTAATATGTCAAGGTTTATGTGAGGCTGTGACTGACTCTGTCCCACCCACAGGGATCTCGCCCACAGAGATTATTAATGGAACCAGCTGCAGCACAATTGGCTGTGCCAAGTCAGGCGAGACTACTAAAACAGCAATTTGTGCAGGTGAGATTGATCATAAAGAAAATGTATAAAACACAAGCTGAGAATATTAGCAGAGATCATTTCAACGCAGAGCACACTTCTGAAACAAAATCAGAAAATGACAGTCCTGTACCAAAAAAAAAAACCCTGCTGCACCTCAGGCCAAGAATTATGCAGCCGTTTCACCAGCTACCAGTGAACCGGATCATGGCGCCACTACTGATAAGACTATGACAAAAAATATGCCAAGAGGACGAGATCGAACTTCAACAGAAAAGAGATTTGGAGGGAGGAGGGACATGTCCTGACCACACTCAGTTTGCAGAGAAAACAACACAAAGACACTCTTACAAAGAGACCCCTGAGGCTCAGGAGGCTACTGCAGCAAAGGTCACTTCATTTGAGCCCCTGACAACAACAGCACAGGCCACAACTGGGCACTGCTCACAGGGGGAAAAAATATTTCAGAAATACAATTAAATAGAGGAGCAACCAAAGCTGAGATATTTGAAGCACAAAATGCCACCGGGTCAACACGTGCTGGGGCAAAGGGAGAGACAGCGCTTCAAGAGTCTGGATACAGGTTGTTACTGCAAAAGATGGGAGTCTGAGTCAGAGCTGCTGTCTTATTCTGCAACCCTATACTAACCATTCAGTACATGCACAGCTAAGTCCAGCTGCAGTTGTAACTTGAGTTTTTGTCCTGGCGCACAAGCAATGGTAGTTAATCAATTTATTGAGCGACTAAGTGTAACCGGTGGCCAGTTGGTGCCATGTCAGAGGCCATTCCGTGTCTTTACATTGTCCATTCATTTCAACGACATTTCATTTCTCTGAGATTGTCAGTCAAACCAATGCACTGCTCTTGAATTGTGCCACATTTTTCTAATGTTGTACCATCGTCCGTCTTCTATTATTTGTGCATAAACTGTGGGAAGACACTGAGAGCACCCAGGCCAGTAAATCCAACCACACTATCTAGGTGTGCCAGTTCAACTTTGAGGAATGTGATTCAATACAATTGTACAAGTCCTGTTTTTGTTGAACGAACACGATCATTCAAAATTGTCTAATGTCGTGTAAACCTACTGCTGATTCATGCCGTAGCAAATGAATGAACCATATTTTGCATGAGTTCGATCCATGACAGCAACAACATTTCTGAAATACAATATATTGAAGGCTGAGGGCTACGAATGTTGCATTTATCATGCATGTAAATCCATTAACGTTTGATTCAACCTTTTTAATTCAACCTTTTTTTTTTTTTACAAACACTTGAAAACATATTGGATTCCCATCAGCCACAGGTGTGCTTTATGTGGAGTGTTTATTATCAAATAAGTTGTAGAGCAACAGTGATGCATTTACAAACAATTCAGCGTCCTATTGTCAGTCCATTGTCAGCATAATAGAAGTTTGACATGAACCGCGTGGCACCGAGCGTCTGCGCAGCAGAGATGAGTCAGAACCCGAGGAGACGTGTTGATTCTTTTGTTGCTGTTACAAAGACCTTGAGGTCACTATTCCTGACCTCGACAACTCCACCTGCTGCATTTTCTCCAGGTACACAGTCAAGCCTGAAATACGATTTCTGGATAAGAGGTTTTGTTATGTTACATATATGGTGCAGGAACACAATATTGACACATCCTTGTGGATGATTATGACCCTTGGATGGATTTGTCTGGCCTGTATTTCATTGAAAAGTTAACTTTTTTTTTTATTGTTTTACTTTTGTTGCCTGATATGTTCAAACTTGGACTGGGCTTTTAAAATTCTTTAATTAATCCTTAAGAGTATAAGCCTTCATTTAAGTTTTACAGACTGTCCGGGATGTAATTGCTTATGGAAATGTTTACAGAAGCTGCATCACTATAACTTATATCAATTCAATGAGGTGCAGTTACATTTTAAGGCTTGGATACTCTGGGCTCAGTAAACGGAGAAAAGTTGTAGGTTAATGGTTTTATCTCTCTATGCCAGAAGATGGATGGAAGTAAACGGCGTAAACTCCAGCGCACATAAAAAGGCTGCTGCAGAACTTCTACAATATGTCAAAAAATGTGGATGGGATGTCCATCGGAACCTGTAAAAAGTACAGTGCTTCTTGGTGAATGGATTAAAGGGCTGCTTCCCCCCCCGACCAGTTTTTTTGATTTATTTATTTGTTTAAATGTTTCAGATCTTTTACTTGACAGAAACACAGTGAAGAGCAGTGTGGGCCTTTTATTGTCTTTGTAGGAAGTTTCAATCCCAACTTCCTCTGTTGTTGTGGGAATGAGACATCATGCATATTTTAGATCCACTAGTCTGAAGATCTGATAACACATTTATCTCTGGAAATTAGTGAGGAAAAAAAAAACCTGTATATTTTTTTGGGTGAAGTGGCCCTTTATGAACATAATTTAATATTTAACTCATGTACTTTATTTGACTGTGTTGAATTTTAATATTTAATATTCTGCTACATTTTACATAAGGTCTGCTATGTTTCAATTAAATTTGGTTTTTACATTCCTCTATTCCTTTTAAGGGACGTGTCACCCCGAAGGTTACTACGTGCGCTTGTGTTCAGATTGGCAGCAAAGCCGGCAGGCGTCACGCTGCTGCCCACTGCCGTGTCAGCCACGAGTGCCAGCTTCATCAACAGTCTCCTCTAAATGATTAATTACTAATGGGTGTACCGACCCTGTGATCTCAGTGTCTGCATGAACAACAGCCCTCACTGTAGGCTAGACTAAGACTACAGAGGGCTGCACACTGAGCGAGAGGATGTGAGGATGAGCAGCTGGTAGTGATTTAAATTTGGAGACATGGGCGCTGACACCGAGGAAAGAGGGAGATAGATGAGGATCAAACGAGCTGTTGAGGAAGCAACTAGAGAAGAGGTTGATAATAATATGGATGAGAGGGAAGTGAATACTGTGGCTGATAACACGTGTATTATGGGGGAAAAAATCAAAAAAGTCAGGCTGACTGAGGGCAAACACACACGCAGCCTAAAACATCTATCATGTCATCATGGACTCATGGAAGGTTTTTGCAAAGTTGGAGAATAACATTGGCGGAGAGTATCAAAGGACACTTGATATGGTCTCCTGCTGATGTGGAAATGAGGCCTTTGATTTAATGTGAAAAAGTGAATCGTCTGACAAGCATGTGTTAGAGGTGAAACAGAGGATAAACTCTGGAGACTAAATTTGATGTCTCTTTTTATAGCGCACGTCTCCATCTCTCCCGTCATGTTCCTAGTGTCGTCTTATATTTTCTTGCTCTGAAACACTATCGGAGATAAGCATTTGTTTTTATGGCGTGGCAGTGCTGTGGTCAGTGTTACATCCTTTTTCCAAACAAAAAGGTGAAATGAGGACACGCACACAGTCATAAAACGTCAAGTCATTCATTCATTCATAAGATTGAATGTACAATTGACAGGTTCCTTGAATGTGGGGGAGGACACAGTTGAGAGATTGGTGCCAAATAAAAGAATGTAGGACACCAAAAGTGGGCCTGACCTGTGCTTATCCTAAACACCCACAAAAATAATGAAACAAAAGGCTGCTTAACAAAAAAAATTGGCCAAATTCTGTCATCATTGGCATGTGGATTGAAATGATGTGATTGGAAGTTGGTCTTGTATATTAACAAGCGCTCAATGAGTTTAACTCACTCAACGTGTTTGCAAAGCTCAAGCATGTCTTGAATGAGACCTTTTTTTTTTCCTTACATGAAAATGATAATAACAACAAACAAACATTCAGGTGGCAAAAACCTGCAGGAACAAGTGTCGCTGCCATACTGATTTAAACGACTCCAGAGTTGGTGCCTGGTGAATAGCCAGAGGGAGTCAACACTATTTTCTGGATGTGTCCCAATAAAGTGATTAAGAAACAATTATACTGTATGGTCATTATAGCATTGCTAAAAACAACTAATCTAATGATAGCCTAAGGCTTTTGCACTGTACTCTACATCAGAGAAATTGTACTCTCAGGGGAACAAAAGTGATGTAGGGGGGTACATGAAAAAACAAAACATGATTTGCAAACAGCCCATTCACATTCTGACAGGAGAGGAACTGTGAAAAGTTTGGGTACCACTGTTCACGTGCATGCAAAGGTCTCTGCTAGATTCTGATCCTCCCCCACCACGTACACCCTGACTCTATACCAGTGTTTTACTCAGCAGCACTCATGCAGAACACGAACACAGGCACGAACAAACACACACACACACACACACACACGCACGCACGCACGCACGCACGCACAAACACACACACCCTGATCAGGGACGAAGAAGTGCCCGTTTCCTCAGGTGAAGCAGTATTTATTGAATGCCGTGGTTGCCGATTGTCCTGCTCAAAAAACCTGGGAACCAATTCTCTTCTCTGCAGGTCCTGAGCAGGTGCTTTCATTTTGACTCTGATTACCTGATTAACACAAAACACATGGGAGAACAACGCAAAGACCTGGCAAAGCTGTGACCTTTAACCTGAAAAAAACAGCTTAAACTCAATATATAGTATGGTGTTTGCAGTGGTATACTGACATTTAAAATGCAGCCTCCTTCATACAGTATGTACAAGTTTTTCCATACGTCTTGCAACTTCTCTGTGAACATAACATGTATTGATCTCTTTTCTCCCCCCCCCACTCGCTACTTTAAATGGTGTTTATTTCTTGGCATTTGATGTCGAGGTACATATTTCCCCGACGCATTTCTTTAACATTAAGCCACACATTACATCTCAACTACCTTGTTTGAACTGCTACAGAGACAGATTGAGCGGCTGAGATGAGAAGGAGCGATGCTTACAAGCCCTGTATTGGAAAGGGACCTTTATTCTTTTTTTATGCAAATGAGAAACACCACAAAAGAAAAAAAGGGTTTTTGACATAAGAGGTGTTCCTTTATCATTTCAATCATTATGTGCATTATTCTTTAATAACAAACAGGGACACATTTCTATTCCCAAAATGTAATTACCTGTAAGTGTAATTTCTCAGACTCATATGCAGCAGCTTCCTCTGGTCTTTTTATAGCAAGAGAAGCACATTCTCCCTTCAGAGGCTACTATTCACACGTTGAGGGAAGTGAAAAGCCCACCCCGTAGGAGATGGGTAATTATTGGCTGTTGCCTTAAAACAAAATCAATCCGAGTCACATCGTAGCATGCACAACAGGCAGCTCTGGACAGGAAATGAGAGATGACTATGTCTTTTATCTCCTGGATGTGATGAAAAGAGCCATATTGTTAAGTGAATCTTAATGTGGACATACTGTGTATATTGTTTCTTCACAGGTTCATCTGTAACTGCTGCTCCACCGAATCAAAGATATTTTTCCATTTAGCAAAGGCAGAATAATTAAAAAGACCAATCATGACGCCCGCGTCATTGTTTTTCAGAACCTGTCGTTCCGCTTGTCTTCACACCAGCGGCCGACTCCCCTTATCATGATGAAGCTGCTGCTGCGGCTCGCCCACAATCATGGAGGAAGCTAACCACTCCACTCAGCAGCTCCACCACAGGCCTGCTGTGGCTACGTGTGCCAAGGAAGGTGCCTCGATCCTAACGTGACCAAGGAGGAACTACTGCCAATTATACTGATCACGTACTCACCAAAATAGCTCAGACAATTGCATTAGTCAACAGACAGTGGTGCAGTCAATCTTATTAACCATAGCAGTCGGTATAGGGCAGACATAAACGATGAGGAGCAATCCAATCCACACCTCCTCTCACAGGTGACACAGCTGTTGCAAAAGCAGTCCATTATCATACGCCGAAAATAAACACCGCCCCGCAAATGGAAAAGCTGCTCTGATCCCTTTATTGTCACTCAGTGGCAACAAATCAATACTCCTTGTATCTCATTTTGAGACTGATAGCGCCTTAATGCTGGTTTAAAACAGCATATGTATTTGTGACTGTGCTGGTGAAATGACTCTCGCTGGGTTTGAAAAATGCAAACGCATTTATTATGTCAGTATTAGATTAGAACGACCCTGCTTAATGTCTGTTTTTAATATCCAAAATGTCACAATCACATATTACATCATACATCATCCATTTTCTACCGCTTTATCCTCCACATGAGGGCCGCGGGGGGCGATGTGCCAATCTCAGCCGACAGGGCGACATGCAGGGTTACACCCTGGACAGTTTGCCAGTTCATCACAGGACCACACAGAGACAAACAACCATCCACTCTCACACTTACGGTCAATTTAGAGTGTCCAATTTGCCTAATCCCCATATTGCATGTTTTAGGACTGTGGGAGGAAACCGGAGAATCCGGAGACAACCCACGCACACACAGGGAGAACATGCAATCATACGCCATGTCATCATAGGAACAAATTGTAAAATGTGTTATCATGAATCATTCCTCATCTTTCATGCGATGATTTAAACCTGTCTCTCAAGAGGACGGGTCAATCATTTTTTACTTACGAATATCTTAAATATGCTCTAAATCCATGAGCCTTGCAATTAAATAATACATAAAAAAGCCATCTATTTGGCACATAACGTTCCTTCTTTTGTTCCTTCATCCGTGCTCACTGTATCTTAGTGAAAACACTGTCAGCATTGTGATTATTTCTCCCTCACACGTCTACTGAAGGCAGAGGGCTTAACACCTAAAGCATGTGAATTCTCAATCCACTGAGACCAGAGATACTGGCAGCACAAAGTCAGATCTGCACCACCGTTTAGAAAGAGAAGAGAAACTGTAAATATCATATTTTCTACACGGATTGTCCATTAAAATAAAGGAGTGGACTGACCAATGCAACAGATACATCCCAATCCTGCCCCATGTGCTCTTGGCTTACTAGCAATCTTGTATAAAATACCGTGATACTTAAGTAAAAGTACCAGAAAATGACTTGAAGTTGAAGTCACTTTTTATAACACTACTTAAGTAAAGTATATGACATTTACTGTACTTGAATATTAAAAGAAATGATAAGTTAGGATTGTGCAGTGGTAGCTCAGTGGTCTTTCCAATGGAAGGTTGTGGGTTCAATTCCTGGCTCTTCCTATATGTGTCCTTGAGCAACACAGTGACACATAGTACTTGCACTTTGTTACATTACAACACCGCTTGCTAGAAGCCGAGGGGAGGAGAATGTGCAGTAAGTAAAGCTTTTTTAATACTGACGACATCATTTGTGAAGAAAACACACTCATACTATCACACTCAGTCGCAGGTGGAACAGAGATCAGATTGTATTACGTGATAGTCATTGGTACGCGAAGAAGATGTTGACTAAAAAAGGTAAAAGAAAGTGAACCCACTTACACACGATAGCTTTAAATGTGTCTGTGCTCAGCAAGGTTAAGGTCAGTCTGCTCTCTGAATAACAAGTTACTTTAGAAGCACATCTCACATACTAAAATGACACATGTCCGTTTGATATCTACGCTTAAAATGATTCTTATAAATTATTCAAAAGATGATGATGTTTTCTGCAAGTTTAAGATTCAAATCTGACTTTTGTCCTCGAAGGAAGTATTACCAGGGCAAGATCGACAGAGTTAGTAGATAAAAATGTGCCATTGTCAACACATCATAGTTTGTGCAACTAAAACGATCGTTTACACGAAACACACAGAAAAACAGTGTGTAAAAGTACTTCAGTGTTTGTTTGGTTAAAGACATGACAAAATGTTAACTGCTACAACTGAAACCAACTGTCAGATTATTGATTCACTGTATATGCTTTTCTCTCATTACCATAGAAATAACTGAAGCTCGTAGTCACACAGGAAAATAGGCACGTTAAATCCAAATGCATACCTTTGTGGATTAAATAAGGCTTTAAAGATTTCAAAGGCTCTTGGTTTATATTCAATTTATTGAAGCGTTGCACACACTAATATATTATATCATATTGGAATTTTTCCCTCCCCACGAGAATATCCGAGACAGCTTGTGTTTCATGATTCACTGTGTTACAGCTATCTGTCAGCTCACATGTCTGTAATCCTGCAGAAATGCATGTTGCATTAAAAATGTACAGGGCTAGATTTTGATTAAAAATGCTCAGGGCTCCTGTGAGAGACACACGGGAACAAACTAATGTACACACCTGAAACGCACAGCTTTAATATGCCAACATTTTACCACAGCACACAACAAATTAAAAACCCAGCTCAACACACCGTGACCACACTCATTCATCCTGTTTGGGTTTTTTTTTAGTTAGCACTGTGTGTGTGCACAGAATGGCGATCAGAGACGCTCAAGTATTAGAGAACACACAGGACGACAGAGAAGCCTTTGGCTCCAGCTCCTCAGCTTACCCAGCGTGGTGGAGCCTGCTAATGCAATTCTCGGAGATTGGTTGAGTTGGTTCCATCAATGAAGACGGACTTCAATCAGGAAGCCAATCAGGAATCTGATGACAGCCTGCACAGGTTTCATCGGCACATCAATCCACGAGTATGTCTTTTGTAGTAGTGCGTGTTAGTGAAGCATGAAACTATGGCGAATGTTAAATTCATCTGTCATCACACGCACACATACGCACAGTACACAGGGAGAGATGGACAATGAGAGTTGCAGTGTTTGGATGTTTATTATGTTATTTTAGTAGACACTTAAATGAGAGAATTCCACAGAATATTGTCCAGTAAAAACATATGTGCTGCAAATACAGTGTGTACACCGATGATGTGGCATGTAAGGAGATGAATGTTGCTAAAATAAGAGAAATTACTTTGTATTTCATAATGATACGCACAGGGCCGGCTCTATGCATTTTGCTGCCATAGGCAAGATTGGGATATGGTGGATTTGGTGACATTTGATTTGTATGTAAAGTTGTTACACGATTACACCAGTAATAAAACACTATATAGTACGTCAGTCAACACACTGCTAGCAAAATGTGCTTGAAAGAAAACGTTTTTTTTTGTCTTTGTGGTTGTCTCCAGTAGATGGCACCCAAGGCGACTGCCTATCTGGCCTATGCCTAGAGCCGACTCTGTATACACACTCATGTTTTTATTCATTTCTTTATGCAAGAGATTCCACAGCTCACTGCAATGATCCAAATTGATTATTCTGCAATCACTTAAATCCTCACACTAATGTGTTTATAGCTCCCCCCATTTTTGACAGACATACAGGCCATGGGACATCACTAAATGCAAATCACCACAGGGTTATGCACGCTCTCCCTGGCTCAGACCTGCAGGGTGAAGTGGTTGATTCAATGGAGCAGGATAGGGAAATCCTATTGAAGTTGAATTATTAATAAACATCTCTATGTGTGTGACTTTGGAGCAGAAATGATAAGAAATGACAGCAGAATACTCACCTGACCGTCTCTCTGGTGAAACAAACTCTGCACACCCAAATCCACATAGTCACATCTACATTTACAGTTCATAACAGTGAGAGAAAGATGGGGATGTGGAGACGGACACTCAGATTTGACTTTGTGTTTGCGTCATGCACTCTGCAAGGAACTTAGCTGGATTGCATTTCAATTTGCTATTTGAAAAGAATAGTGAAAGGAAACTCAAGGGACATGGCCCAGATATTTATGTGACTGCCAAAGTTACTACAGTGGCCCAGAGGAGCAATTTATATAAAAGGTGGGGTCCAAACTGGTCTCACTTATGTGGAGACTATGTCTATCTATAGATGTGTATTCCTTAGTTTACCTCCTTCTATATGACATCACAACAAAACACCTTATGTCTCGACATAAATTCAACAGTAAAAAAGAGTTTGAGTGGTGGTGAAATACAAGTGATGAGCCTATAAAACACGACAGCTGCTGGGAATAAAAAAGGAAGATGGGGAAGGACATCGTTGTGTCACCATCTTCTTGAATGAGATTCTAATTACGGTAATCCTCTCACATAATCCGAGCAGTGAAAATCTTTTTTGACAGAAGACACACACACACACGCACACACACGCACACACGCACACAGACACACACACATCCCCGACATGAAAAAACTCCAAGTCATCCTACAGTGAAGCTGAATTTACAACTCATTTTGCATATTTTTTTTTTGCATATTAGCTATTTGCAGCGTTAGATGACAAACTTCTTTCTGTGTGTATATATAAAATGTATACAGACACAAATGTTCACATTTCATTAAACGTGGCTACACATCAGGTACGATGTGCGCACGATAATCACACCTATTGAATCATAGGTCATGATGTAAGTATAGGAGATACATGTAGCAGTACATGTCACACTGTGAGATGGTCATGGCACCTTTTGTCTTTGAAACTCATTCACAGTACGACATGAGACCGCTGTTCAGCTGCTACGACCACAAAAGGAACCACGGTTGGTGTATGTTGCTCAACTTAAGTCAGACAAGTCTTCAGCATGTATCCATGTAACGCGCAAACAAGCCTTCATGTTTGACCATACACCTGTCCAACTGTGACGAGACAGTGTGAGCCGCTGCACCACTGTGTGCCCATCATATAAACAACCATCCATCGTCTATCCTCCATGTGAGTGTTGCTAGTCCATCACAGGGCCACACAGAGGCAAACAACCATCCACTCTCACTCTCACACCTACAGTCAATTTAGAGAGTCCAGTTTGCCTCATCTGTTTTGGACTGTGGGAGGGAGGAAGCCAGAGAACCTGGAGAAAACCCCCCCACACACGGGGAGATCATGCAAACACCATGCAGAAAAGCCCTGGTTCTGACCGGGTCGTGAACCTGCGTCTTCTTGCTGCACCAACCGTGTGGCCCTCACATAAACATATTAAAAGACAAAATCAGCATAAAATTAGGTTTAAAATGTTGACGTAAAATCCAATTTTAAGAAAATTACACGATTCATTACACAGGTAGCCCACGGCCATGAGGATAGGAATTCAAATAGACTGCCAGTGCTCATAAATCCTTGCAACGCGAGTGTTCATCATGCTGTAATGCTGTACTGTATGTGTTGTGCCAGGAGGGTTTGACTGTTTCAAACGCTGAATAACGTCCATTACATTACGTCATTTGTCATTGACAGATGTAAGAGGTGCTATCGATCTTTTGTAGCACTGGACAAGATAGTGAATAAACACATAATCTCACGGAAGACAAGTTATGTGATGTGGACATTACTGCAATGGTGTAAATGGACACACACACAGAGGAATGTCATATTCTCAAACTCAAACTGCAGACTACAGTTCTACTGGAACTGCAGGGGGTTAAGTGCCTTGTTAAAGTGCAATTTGATAGAAGTGGGTGGCTCATTAGGCAGTTCATTTGCTGTATACACAGTGCCAAATAACAACAGGCATTTTTATCATATCAGCAACCGATACTCTGCTGGTGCCGAACCCTGACATTGCTAAAGAGTTGCACGCTTTCTGGGAAACATTTACAGGTAGATGACTGGAAGCCAAGTCAGCAGTTCCTGGCAGCTAAAAGAACCGGCTTTGCCACATTTCAGTGTAAACAACTTGTGGCTCTGACCCTCCCACAAAACAAAGCAGCCTTATATGCACGCGAGTGCACATGCGTTTCACACAGCCAGCTGCCAATGATTTTATTGTCCGTGGTCTACAACTTTTCGTGTCACCTAATCTCCAGCGGAGCCTATCGATCACTGCTAAACCCTGTTTATATGTAGGATTAAAGACTGAGTGCGTTGGAGGCTCGTGTCAGAGAAGACCTCTGTACTCATGGATTGCTTTGACGGATCCCCGGGGCAATTCAGGGACTTCAGGAAGGGTGACTTTGAGGCTAACTGGATTAAGGTGGCAGAATCCAGATTCAGCCAGGTGTACGAAGTCAAGCTCAAACTCTGGCGGGAAAAGTGTGCTCTGAAAAGTGTTGACACAACCTTGTGTGAACACAACTATTACAGGTAGGTGTGTGGTCTTAGTTCTGCTCTTTGACTTACTCGTGATTGGATATGACAAGCATCTTGTAGTGCAATGTTTGACACAGTGATCAAAGTTCACATTTCCCAAAGCTCCTCCACTGACCATTATTTCCTCTACTACAGAAGAATAATAGAGGAGGTGTCCAACTTAGCCAAAGTGAAATTCAAGTACATCGCATCCCTGTATGGACTGTGTAGTGAGGCGACTGGTGTGGTGATGGAGTACATGAGTCATGGATCACTGAACAATCTTCTGGCCAGTCACACTTTGATGTGGCCAAAGAAGTTCCAGATGATTCATGAGGCCTCTATGGGCATGAATTTCCTCCATAGTATGAAACCCCCACTACTCCATCTTAACCTCAAGACATCAAACATCCTGTTAGATGATCATCTCCATGTCAAGGTCAGTGAAATACAGACGACACAGAAAATGCTTACAGTGACCTCTTGGTATTTCTGAAGCGTGCAATTCTGTGTAACATTCTGGATTCTTGTTTTGCCAACTAAGATTACAGATTTTGGTTTAATCCACTGGGAAGAGGGCACGAGCAAGAAGTCGTTCATGGAGCATTTGACAGCGAGAGGAAACATAAATTACATTCCTCCAGAGATATTCACTCAGTGTCGCGATCCTCCAGGAACCACCTTCGATGTTTACAGGTGACTGGCCAAGGGCATTTTTAAAAATTGCACCATCAGAGAGTCACTGCTGTGTTTCCTATTCCAAAGCACCATCTACAATTCATGAAGTGTAACCTTGATCTCTACTTTCATTCTCTCATAAAAACAGAGGCATACTGTTCACTGTTTGTAGCTCAAGTGTGACTCCTCCTTCTTTACCTTTTTATCTCAAAAAAGCAAATCGAGGTTTTTTTTTGTGGAACTAAAAACAACTTCATTTATTAAGTAGGAGCAGTATTGCCTCGGTGTTTCTTGAATGTGTAAATGTGAGAAAATGACAGCTCTTTGTGCTTCGATCTTCAGCTTCGGGATCGTGATGTGGGAAATTCTGACACAGCAGAAGCCGTATGCAGGTAGGTTATGACAAGTAACAAGTTGACAAGCGTCACATTGTCGTTGAATGTTTTGAGACTCGACATTTTCACTTCAATGGTGTCTGAGTGAAAGCAGTTAATGTTCAACAAAATCTTTTTTTTGGGAGAGAACCATGTTCCCATGCAGCTAAACTGCATCCTCGATTATGTTAAGGGCTTTACTGTTGACAGACTTATCTGATATAACTCTGGCATGCGGCAGTTAATATGCTGAAAAGATTACAGACATGATACAAAATAAAGGAAGATAGTGAAAAAGTGGAAAGTGGTAAAACTAGATGACAATACTCCTGTGAGGTGCATGAGGGATCACTGAAAAGTGATGCAAATCATTTGGCCAAACAGCCAAATCCCAAACCAAATGCTCATGAGACTTAAACACCTTCATCTCTCCTGAATAATCAGTGTCAGTGTGCACTGAAGCTGCTGTGGCAGCTCATGATGGCTCCCTCTGAGTTATTATTTGAATAGGTTCCAGTAACGACAAGGGCTATATTGTGTCCATCATTCCTAAGAGTGTTCATGGCACTTATGAAATCATTGTTTTCATATGACCATTAACCCCTCATTCAGAATGACTGACTGAAACAACAATCTTATGTGAACATAAACGCCAGCCATTGCCAGTTATTAATGTTGATGATACAACTCTCAGACGTAATATTTTATTTCGTCACATAGTTTGAAATGTCCTGCTTTGAGATCAAGAGACTGATCTTAGAATAAGACAGGAATTGGGGGGAGTGGAATACATAGTCTAACATTGCCCCAAAGGTGTGTATATGTATGTATGTATGTATGTATGTATGTATGTATGTATGTATACACATATATATATACATATACATATACACATAAACACACACACACACATATGTGTATATATATATATATATATATATATATATATATATATATATATATATATATATATATATATATATATATACATACACACATATATACATATACACACACACACACACACACACACACACACACACATATATATATACACACATACTGTATATACAAAAGAAACGGGATTGCTGCCGTGGTTTCTCTGCATGTGTGGATCTCCACATGTACGTGTCTGACATTTGTTTCTTTGACAGGCTGCAGTGTGACCAAAGTTCTCCTACATGTATCACAAGGAAAGAGGCCCTGTCTGGAGAGGATACCTGACGAGAAGCCCCTCGAGTGTGACCCAATGGTCAGCATCATGCAGCAGTGTTGGGACCAGGATCACAGGAAAAGGCCACAGTTCTCAGGTGTGCATTGTCATTTTCATTTTCCAACTTGATAAAAAACGCAATTATATTTGTAATAAATTTTAAGTTCTCGGGAGAACTGCAGTGCCATTATCCACTGAATCCCCTCAGCTGCTGAGCTGGTGTTTCCTTAAAATGTACATTGAGAAGACAATGGAGTAATATTGTCTCTGATGAGCTCTAACAAGGCCCAAAGTAGACATTCAGAAAACATTTACAATTACATTTTTGCAAAAATGTGATTCTCTAAATAAAATGATCCAGATGTTTCTCCTTTGAAGCACATGTGATGCAGGTAGCAGCTCTATAAAATTAATGAACACATTTACATTTAACATTTAGAAACGTGATGTTTTTTTCCCTCTTGATTTTCTTGTTGCTATGTAATTATAAAGTCAGCAGTAGCTGCTGGGAATCAAATGCATAAGGAGGGTCACCTTTGTTTAGACAATGACCTTTTATTCAGAAGTCCTTTTAACAAACACTAATTACTGTTATTAGTGTTTGTAAATGGCTACTACGCTCGCTCCCCATGTTTATAAAAGTCAGTATGCGGTTATACCTACATTTATCGAAGAATTCGCTCGTACCTTATGCATGGCTGCTCGTTTGCTAAAGTGATGCAATTATGAGAAGATCCCATTGGGTTTTAGAGTTGCACATCTGGGAAACATTAGTTTAACGACACAAATTCAGATCAGCTGATGTCTGCTGTTTTGTTTGCAGAGACCGTGATGAAAACGGAGGCTCTCAGTGAAGTCCTTAAAGCTCCAGGACCAAACCACCCTAGCATGAAAGGCAATAGAGGACAGACGTCGGATTTATCTTGGCTGGTTCCCCCTGTACATAAAGTGTGTTCCACTTCATACTCTGCTTGAATAATACTATAAGAGCTATGGTATCATCAGGTTAAATACTATGAAGGAAGAGTAAAAAACAAAAATGGTTTATTCTATTAAAGTCCCCTCATTCAAGCTAGAAGCTAGTCTTATATTTAGCAACAAAGGCTGTGTCAAAGGTTCTAACTCGTTCTAACTCATCTAGTTTGGACACAAAGTTTACTTTTCTTTTATCCATTACAAATATAGAACCCCCTTTTTTCCCTGTTCCACAACAAAAAGCAGTGGCAATCTCACACCAGAGAGGATGTTGTTCCTCTTGATCTGCACAGTAAACTACTGCTTAGAAATGCAAAATGCACGCTCCGGCTGGTTTCTCCACGCCGTAAAACATGACCTTTGCCCAAAGTACGTAAACAGATTATTATAAGCCAAATAAAGCAATTCTACACCTGTGCAATCAAACCATTCTAATGTTACACACTGGAAAGATTCAGGAGATCACAAATGGCAACTGGCTTCATATTTCTTTTCAACAAAACTCTGTAGTTAAAACAGAAAAGTACAAAAACTTACTCTGTGCAAATTATTTATATTATATAAAAACCGCAGCAGCTAAACACATATCTGTGTTTAATATCTGAGTTATTTATACCCTTTAAGCTGGTCTTTCAATATTGATTGATATATGTGCTTACTAGCCAATTACGATGAGTGATGTGACGGCTAATGATTTGTGAATCACCTTTTTCCTATTTATTTCTTTCTTTTCAATTTTAGATCGCTTTCCCTCAGATGCCTGATGTTCCCTCAGGTAAACACACAGGTAAAATAGGGTGGAAAATAACTATAATTAAAAGAAAGCCTGGAGGGCAGACATTAAAAAAAATGCTATTTGCACTTCTCTCACGATTTTAATACTTTATGGTTTGACCTGAAAAACACAATCAACCAGCTGCCTCTTAGAGGATTTGTTTTTGAAATTAGAGTAGAGGAAAAAATTGTTTGTCTCGGTGCATTTGTCCAAAATCTTATGTGCAAGACAAATCTTTCACTGAGAAAGCCGACTTCGACTCAGCAACACAGGATCCTGACAGCAACCGCTGTGTAGCTAACACCCAATCCACACAATAACATGAAGATACTGAAAGTATGAAGTCATGAAAACAAAAGTTGGCATCACAAACAACAATCACAATTTCTTTGTCTGACAATTCCTGTTGCTCTCCTTTCACAGAGGCTCATGCCAAGGACAACATTCTCTCCCTTTTGTCCAAAAAGGACTTTGGTAGTTTCAGAGAGTCTCTGAGAAAAGAACATGTTTCCATCGAGTTTTCAGGGAAAGAGAGCCTCCTTCACTACACAGTGGCCAGCGGGGATGCCAACAGTGTGAAGCATGTCCTAAGTCTGGGTGCTGACATCAACTGCGTGACTGCTCGAGGTTACACACCTCTAATTATTGCGGTTCTGTACAGGTCTGTACCAAAGAAAAAACTCGCTTTTTCATTTTTCATAAACGTCTGCACAGTTGTTTAATAGATCATCGAATGTTCACATTTATATGGATAAAAATCAGGAAATGCTTTGCTTAGCTTACTAAAAACAGTAAGTCTTAGCTGGTTGCTTGGCAACATCACAGTAATGAGTTGTAGACTTATCGCTGTGTCCTGTTCTCAACCCCCTTTAAAACCACAAATAGTTTTGACGCCTGTAGTTTTATAAGTAAACAACAAACATTGGACTTATACACTTGGGGAAAAATGGGATAAAACATTTGCTCAATATGCAACATCTATTTTACAGGCTTCATGACATCATCTCCCTATTACTGGAACATGGTGCATCGGTCACCCAGGGAGATGAGGACCAGTGGTCACCGTTACATTTTGGTGCTCAGAATGGAGACGACAGGACTGTACGTCTCCTTTTGGACAAAGGAGCTGTGGCCGATGCCCGGGAAAAAAGCGGCTGGATCCCCCTCCACCTGGCTTGCCAGAACGGCCATGAAACAGTGGTGCGCCTGCTGCTTTCACGGCTGTCAGAGGACGCGTTTAGGAAACAGGAGGACACATGGGGGAGGACGTCGCTCCACCTTGCCTCCGCCTACGGGCATCTGAACATTGCCAAGCTCCTCCTCTCACAGGGAGCCGATCCCAACGTTACCGACAACTCTCTGTGCACTCCTCTTCACGTGTCCACTGAGGAAGGCCATTTCAGACTAGTGAGACAGCTGGTGAAGAGTGGAGCGAGTACAAACAAGGCAGACAGCAGGGGATTCACTGCACTTCACCTGGCTGCTCTGAAGGGTTATACAGGCATATGTAGGCAGCTGTTGTCCAATGGGGCTGACCCAGTATCCAGGACTCTCCAAGGCTGGACACCCATGCACCTGGCAGCCCTGAAGGGTCATGAAGCTACAGTGGTCCAGCTGGAGAACCAGGGTGGTTGTGTGAATACTAGAGGCGAGAAAGGATGGACGCCACTCCACCTCGCCTGCTACCACAGCAAGCCAGAGGTGGTGGCAAAACTCCTGGCAGCCAACGCTGACTCAAACGTGACAGAAGACAGCGAAGGATGGACACCTTTACATGTAGCATGTACCAGTGTCAGTTTCACATGCGTGCTTCACTTGATAACTCACCATGCAGATGTAAATGCGGTAAATGCAAACAAGGCGACACCTTTGCACCTGGCTGCCCAGCATGCCTGTGTGCCAATTGTAAAAGCTCTGCTGCTGAATGGGGCAGATAAGACACTACTTGATTCTTCTGGATCCACAGCTCTGTCTGTGGCTCAGAGGTGCAGCAAGTGGGAAATAGCACAGCTAATGGAAACGGGATGTTAAGCATGAATCTAGTTCTGGCTAAGGCAATTTGAATGGAATGATTATGGTATGAAAACATCAATGTTACATTAAGAATATTGTCCTCATTTTCAGTGAGGCTTTTACTGAAAAGATTAATGCAAAAATGTGGGAAAAAGTTGAATATGATTGTGCACAAAGTATCTGTCTAACAGGCTCGAGAACACACTTTTGTTCCCCTCTCAGTGTGCTTATTTTCAAACTATTGAGTGCACAATCCATGTCCTGACTCACACAAGAAAAGCATTAGTCTAATTCAGCAGTAAGTAATAACTTACGTCTGTAAAACTCATTCCGTTCCAACACATAGGGTCAAAATCAGGTGAAGTGGGCTATAATGACAAAAACACATTGATTGTTTTTTGAAATACCTCAGTTATTAATGTGTGGTCTCCTCCTGTATGAATGCTGCTGCCACGTGTGGGTGAAAATGAGACGATAAAAAATGCTGCTGTTTAAACGACTTTTGAGATCCATTTGATTAAACCTGTGAGTGGTGATAAAGCGGTCATGTGTCCAATGTTTAGGCAAATGAGAGAGAATGAGGTTTCACTGAAATGACTCTATCTGCAGCATCTTTTGGACTTTCCCCAAGTCACTAAAGAAAATATGCAGTGGAGTTTCCATACAGGGAATATTTTATTTCAACGAGGCGAGATAACGATCTGTCATTCCCTGGAGACTAAGGTGAGCACTGTCCCACCTGCACCACAGTCATTTACAACCGTGATACTTTATTACACTGAAATGGAATGCAGGGATCTGGGAGCTGCATTGATCTACATGTTCACAGGGTGTTTTTCCTGAAACCAAAAAGAGTCCGACTCTGGTTGCAGAGTGGGAGCTGAATCGAGCTGCTGTAAATGGAACAAACAGGATGTATTACATTTCTCCTTTTTTTGTTGCTAAGTGAATGTCTGCTCTCTACATTTAGCCCCGACTTTACTTGTTTCTCTCCGATAGAATTCATTCGTCTGAGCCTTTTCTTTTTTTTTTGAATGTTTGTGTATCCGAGCCACTCATAGTGTGTCGTGTATTGGTATTTAATGTGAATCAAGCTGTGAAAAACCCACATAGTAACAAAAATGCTCGATTTATAAATGCTCAGAACGTAAATTTCAGCTGCTAGGATTCTTTCAATCAAAACAATAAAGGCCTAGTCAGGAATCAGGAAGCAGCGTGGGATTATGGTATGTGTTGCCTTGTTTTGTTCTCCTGTGCATTTGCACATTTTAGCAGAGACAGTAAAGTAGATAACACCATTTAAACACGACCAAATGGAAATTGAAATGGAATCAGAGTACTCTATGCATTGAAACGTATAACATTGGTGTTGTTAGAATTGAAGCCAGCAATGAAAAGCAACATCAGGAAGTATTTAACTCAAACAAGACCGTTTTTATACAGAAGTATTGTCTCTATTGTTATTCTTTGTGTCTTTCCCCCCGTGGAACTTTTAATTCTGTTTAAGACAGCTGTCGGGATGTCACACTAATATGTGCTCCCTTAGATTTTGATGGGCAAACTCTTGATTTAGCATCTCTTTTTACCGGGGGTGTGACTACATAAAACGTGTGCTGACCTTGCTCTCGATGTAATTTATCCACTAGAGTTTGAGAAGCAGCCATCACAGTATGAAAAGCAGCTCTCTGGAGTGGACTGTGATTTATAATTGAGTGTCCTTTTTCACAGCAGCAACTCACGTTTGAAATTTATGGGGTTTTCATTGTCGCACAGAAATTGGAAGCAAAACATTCTTTTGTGACTATTATTGACGGTAACAGATGTGAAGGATACTCATCAGTGAACGTGCGGCTGTGTCATTGTGTAACTGGTCTGACGGCATTTTTGTTGTTGTTTAAATAACTCTGCTCTGACGACACTTTCTGGAATGTTCCTTAAATCACTGTACGTGTCACAACCTTTTTTCACACACACACACACACACACACACACACACTGACACATTGCATACTTCCTATTGGCCAGTAATTGGGTTTGCAGGTGCCTAGAGAAAATGATTTTTTGGAAAAAGAAAATGTCATGTAAGTTGATAGTAATACACAGGCACATGTCCCTGCTATATTTTTGAATTTTCTTTAAAAGCTACATACTTTTTATATGATTTTCAATAGAACTAAACCATAATGAAACACTCCTGATTGCTTTGACTAGAACAGTTTGAGAGGAAGAATACAGCTCATCATGGCACATCACCTAAACACCTTACAACATGATGCTGCATTCAAAGGCTCTTCTTTAGAACGCATCAGGAGCAATTTGCATACATAACGGTATTTTTAACAAGACGCACAATTGTTCGTTTAATCTCATTCTATGACGTTCCCTAAAGCTCTGTACACAGTCTAAGCTGCTGAACATGGCTTGAGCATTTAGCTGTTGTGATTGCATAAGATTTTAAAAAATTGTATTTTGTTGCACTGTGGCATCTAACACACTGTTAAAAGGCTCCATCTGACATTCTCAGCTCTTATGATTAAACTAGCTACTTATCGCTATCCTCTCCAGCAGAGAGCCATTACATGTAATTTGCGAAAGCCCCCTTTAAATGCAGGGTTAGAGTCAGCACTGAGCTGTGACCTGTGGTGCTAAGCTGCTGCAATCATGAATGATGCATCTGCGTCTTTT
This sequence comes from Solea senegalensis, assembly GCF_019176455.1. NCBI lineage: Eukaryota > Metazoa > Chordata > Actinopteri > Pleuronectiformes > Soleidae > Solea > Solea senegalensis. Next base: position 138,673 of record NW_025321090.1, on the reverse strand, counting down.
GACCCAGGTGTGCAGCCCGAGATGGGCCAAGGAGGCATCCTGGCAGGACTCCTTGGTTCTTGCCACAGTAAGTGATTTAGTGATCCCTCATGTCTCCTGGGGGATGATTTTCTCCAGGGTGATAATGTTTTTTTTTTCTTGGCCCCTGTCATGTCTGAGCCACTTCTCAGTCTGCAGTGTGACAGTGGCAAACACCCAATTTTGGTCTTACTGAGTACATCCCCAAGATAGCCGTTTACTGACATGTAAGTGACTGCTCTCCCACCTCTGTGGGTGAGTGACAGGATTTTGATTAAATGACTTTTTCATTATGGTCTCTTTGGGTAAGTACCCCACGGTGACTTTAGACAAGAGAATCCTCTGTTCTTACCAGGGTAAGAACAAAAACAATAATCTATGCACAATGTATTCTCAAAGCTATTGAGCTACTGCTACTAAATGGCCTCGTTTTCTCATGTGTTTTCATATTATCTCCTCAGATCCATATGCTTGGTGTTACCATGTTCTTGTGACATGATTAATCTCTCTCTCTCCCTCTCCCTCTCCCTCTCTCTCCCTCTCTCTCCTCTCTCTCTCCTCTCTCCCCCTCTCTCCCCCTCTCTCTCCCCCTCTCTCGCATGGATCACAACCCCCACAGCATCATTCAGTTTCTTTAGACTATTTGAATACCATATGTAATACTATTTGTAAACAGCACTGTGCACTTGGGAGAACTATCAATTCTGTGCTTTAATTTCATCAAATCAAGACCATTTGCTGCTGATATAATTTTCAGATGCGTTTTACTTTGTTTCCTGCTGAGTTAGCCTCCATAGAATTGTTTGTGAATATGAATATCAGGGTAATGAAAAGTCATTATCACAGAAATTGCACAAACATTGAGATTATAATGCCGTTTTCAATCATATATCTAATGCTGTGCTTTGCTGCCGGCATGGTTTCTGCACATTTCCACATGATCAATTGTGTTTACATGCCCAAGGATTTACACCCAAAATGCAAATGCTCAATGACAGGTGGGTGTGATAAAGATAATTTAGCTGAGAGAAAAGAAATGGCTAACAGATGCGTCCAATTGGCAGGCAGGCGGGCAGACAAGCAACCTATAAACTCAAAAAGAAAAAAAAATGATAAAAAGAAATACAGAGTTAGACTGAGAAGATGGACAGAAGAAAGTAGACAAGGACTAACTGGACACAATTAAAAACACAGGGGGCGTGGTAGACACAGGCAGGAAACTACAGAAGAACATCATCACCCATGAGACCCAGCTAGCACAAGACTTCAACGTTAAACAGGAAGTTACAGTTTTAGTTTGGAGTGTAATTATTTTGTCAAAATAAATAAACAAATTAAACCAATTTGAAAGTCACATGTTGTAATTGCTGAACATGCCAGAACTAGCAAAACAACCAATCTGGTGGCTGTGCCTGACATGTATGTGTTTGACTTCTGGGGTCTTTCATCACAATATTTAACCTTTAACAAGTACCTCAATATAGTTATGACTTGCTCCCTGCTGGAGTCTGGCTCGGGTCACATTTTTCAGCGCGAAACCAACCGAGTGCTGGAGAGTATTGATTGGGCCCAACAGGTGTCCTGTATTGTGTATTCTTGTTGGAGCCAGACACAGTTAAAGTAAGCCAAAGCGTTCTCTGACTGACCGGTGGTTGTTAGTCGTTATTTATGGTTACAACTATTACAACAACTATTAGCCCCATGGTGAACACACACAAGGCGCACACACTTAATGACTTATTACCAGCATTTCTGACTCACTAATAACAATCAATTCTTCTTAATTAACTCTTGTTGAACTTAAGCTGCTAATAACCTCTACTTTTTAATGGCTTCCACAGCCTGTGTGATTCAGCTTGCCGTCATAAATAGTAACAGAAATATTGGATATTTTCAATAAACAATCAGAAAATGATGACAAAACAACTTGAAGTTATAAGATCAGTGATAATAAACTTTCAACCTGAGCCCAACAATCACTCCTGGATTTTTGTCCTAACCACGCTCTCTTCCCTACATCCAGAGAGAGAAAAGAAAACACATGCAGGGAATTTTAGGGCCTTTTTAAGATTAAATTCCTTTAAGGTTTTGCTCTGCACAGATTAATGACAAAAAAATGATATATTGCTTGTACAGAGCAAGTGCAGTGGAGATCACAGTATCACAGAGTCCAAAACATGTTTGGACCAGCTGCCAGTAGGACTGAAGCGACAATAAATTAAATACTGTTCAGATATGTATCTGTTTCATTTCCTCTTGCTGTTACCTTCAGGCTTCAAGATTAAATCCAGCCTCCACGGATAAATGAATATTGTTTTCATCAGAAAGCCACTCCTTTCTTCAAAAGCCACACTTAAACTACCAATAAATACAACAATAAACAATATAAAGCCCATTTTCATTAAGTCATTACTTTGTTATTTAATGGATTTCTTTCTTTCTTTGAACACAAGCCACTCTGACACATTTTCAAACACCATGTAATGATGCTGCCAGTCTGCCTGTTCACAAGAGCCAGCAGAGCTTAGGATTTTAATGGAGTTTAAAAGTCTGAAACTACTCATTAATGCACTTTTTTTTTTATTTATTCATTTCAAGGTCTTTTTTGAAAATGAAATCAGGTTGAAAAGTTAAATATTCTAAAAGATGTACTGCTTTTCAGAATATTGTATCAATCTTAATTTGACCTCCCTATGTTTTATAGGTAGACCATCTATAATGGCACATATTATTCATAATTATGTTTTCATCTGGTCTTTCTACATGAAGTTTGCATGTTCTCCCCGTAAACATGCAAACCGGGTTCTCTAGTTTCCTCCCACAGTCCATAAACATGCAGATTTGGGGATTAGGTGGATGGTTTATTGTCTCTATGTGTCCCTGGGATGACCTGTCTAGGGTGTACCCCACATTTCAACCTATGTCAGATGGGATTGGCACCAGCACCCCGCGATCCTCATGTGGAGGATAAAGTGGTAGGAGATGAACAAATGAATGTATGTTTTCACCTGGGATTGGGTCCAGCTCTAGCACCACAATGGAATAATCAGCAGTAAAGATAATGGATGTATGATTATGTTTTCAGTCACTGTGTTTCTGTGACCTTAAAATGAGCCCTAATAGCTACATCAGCAAAACATCCTGTAATGGAGTTGGCCATTTTGAACCACTGTGTTTTCTGCAGGATCCTAGCATAAACAAATATAACTGCTATGGGATGGATAGGGAAGTGGAAGTGGTGGTTGCTGGTGAAGCTCATTCTCGGCTCGATTATTTATACATAAATCTTACATGGATTCTCCAATCTAACAACTGCAACAAGGAAATGCACTAATTATGTAAAACTGAAAAGTAATAATAGTGTTTTTATTTACAGTGCATATATGTACAAAGGAAAATGGTCTACCGTCTATCGCTGAGCAAATAACACACAACCAGTTGTCTTCAGACTTCCCTCACAAAATCCACACAGGACTGAGACAGAAAAGGCTCCACTGTCGTGTATGTTTCTGCAGCGCTGTCAATCAAAAACTGGTTCCACCTTTCAGACTGTTCCTCCAATCATCATGCAGAAGCCCAGCATCGACACACGCCCACTGCTCCAAAACAAGTGATGTTTTGTCGCAATTGTCCAATCACAGTCCCGCTCACCACA